>NW_026604680.1:0-15833 GCF_024763615.1 Phlebotomus papatasi
TTCCCATGCAGTTCCTATGGTACTCTAAAGGAAAATTCCTTAGGTAATTCCTCAATGATTTTCCATGTTCTTCCTAAGGGAATTTCTATAATGACTTCTGGAAATTTCCCCAAATGTTCACCCAGGTTTCCCAAAGGAAAATACATATGGAATATTTAGGGAAATTACCCAAGTGGCCTGGAAAATTACCTTGGGAGTACCAGCCGTACTCCCAAGGTAATTTTCTAGTTAAAATTTCCCATGCAGTTCCTATGGTACTCTAAAGGAAAATTCCTTAGGTAATTCCTCAATGATTTTCCATGTTCTTCCTAAGGGAATTTCTATAATGACTTCTGGAAATTTCCCCAAATGTTCACCCAGGTTTCCCAAAGGAAAATACATATGGAATATTTAGGGAAATTACCCGAGTGTCCTGGAAAATTACCTTGGGAGTACCAGCCGTACTCCCAAGGTAATTTTCTAGTTAAAATTTCCCATGCAGTTCCTATGGTACTCTAAAGGAAAATTCCTTAGGTAATTCCTCAATGATTTTCCATGTTCTTCCTAAGGGAATTTCTATAATGACTTCTGGAAATTTCCCCAAATGTTCACCCAGGTTTCCCAAAGGAAAATACATATGGAATATTTAGGGAAATTACCCGAGTGTCCTGGAAAATTACCTTGGGAGTACCAGCCGTACTCCCAAGGTAATTTTCTAGTTAAAATTTCCCATGCAGTTCCTATGGTACTCTAAAGGAAAATTCCTTAGGTAATTCCTCAATGATTTTCCATGTTCTTCCTAAGGGAATTTCTATAATGACTTCTGGAAATTTCCCCAAATGTTCACCCAGGTTTCTCAAAGGAAAATACATATGGAATATTTAGGGAAATTACCCGAGTGTCCTGGAAAATTACCTTGGGAGTACCAGCCGTACTCCCAAGGTAATTTTCTAGTTAAAATTTCCCATGCAGTTCCTATGGTACTCTAAAGGAAAATTCCTTAGGTAATTCCTCAATGATTTTCCATGTTCTTCCTAAGGGAATTTCTATAATGACTTCTGGAAATTTCCCCAAATGTTCACCCAGGTTTCCCAAAGGAAAATACATATGGAATATTTAGGGAAATTACCCGAGTGTCCTGGAAAATTACCTTGGGAGTACCAGCCGTACTCCCAAGGTAATTTTCTAGTTAAAATTTCCCATGCAGTTCCTATGGTACTCTAAAGGAAAATTCCTTAGGTAATTCCTCAATGATTTTCCATGTTCTTCCTAAGGGAATTTCTATAATGACTTCTGGAAATTTCCCCAAATGTTCACCCAGGTTTCCCAAAGGAAAATACATATGGAATATTTAGGGAAATTACCCGAGTGTCCTGGAAAATTACCTTGGGAGTACCAGCTTTACTCCCAAGGTAATTTTCTAGTTAAAATTTCCCATGCAGTTCCTATGGTACTCTAAAGGAAAATTCCTTAGGTAATTCCTCAATGATTTTCCATGTTCTTCCTAAGGGAATTTCTATAATGACTTCTGGAAATTTCCCCAAATGTTCACCCAGGTTTCCCAAAGGAAAATACATATGGAATATTTAGGGAAATTACCCGAGTGTCCTGGAAAATTACCTTGGGAGTACCAGCCGTACTCCCAAGGTAATTTTCTAGTTAAAATTTCCCATGCAGTTCCTATGGTACTCTAAAGGAAAATTCCTTAGGTAATTCCTCAATGATTTTCCATGTTCTTCCTAAGGGAATTTCTATAATGACTTCTGGAAATTTCCCCAAATGTTCACCCAGGTTTCCCAAAGGAAAATACATATGGAATATTTAGGGAAATTACCCAAGTGGCCTGGAAAATTACCTTGGGAGTACCAGCCGTACTCCCAAGGTAATTTTCTAGTTAAAATTTCCCATGCAGTTCCTATGGTACTCTAAAGGAAAATTCCTTAGGTAATTCCTCAATGATTTTCCATGTTCTTCCTAAGGGAATTTCTATAATGACTTCTGGAAATTTCCCCAAATGTTCACCCAGGTTTCCCAAAGGAAAATACCTATGGAATATTTAGGGAAATTACCCAAGTGGCCTGGAAAATTACCTTGGGAGTACCAGCCGTGCTCCCAAGGTAATTTTCTAGTTAAAATTTCCCATGCAGTTCCTATGGTACTCTAAAGGAAAATTCCTTAGGTAATTCCTCAATGATTTTCCATGTTCTTCCTAAGGGAATTTCTATAATGACTTCTGGAAATTTCCCCAAATGTTCACCCAGGTTTCCCAAAGGAAAATACATATGGAATATTTAGGGAAATTACCCAAGTGGCCTGGAAAATTACCTTGGGAGTACCAGCCGTACTCCCAAGGTAATTTTCTAGTTAAAATTTCCCATGCAGTTCCTATGGTATTCTAAAGGAAAATTCCTTAGGTAATTCCTCAATGATTTTCCATGTTCTTCCTAAGGGAATTTCTATAATGACTTCTGGAAATTTCCCCAAATGTTCACCCAGGTTTCCCAAAGGAAAATACATATGGAATATTTAGGGAAATTACCCGAGTGTCCTGGAAAATTACCTTGGGAGTACCAGCCGTACTCCCAAGGTAATTTTCTAGTTAAAATTTCCCATGCAGTTCCTATGGTACTCTAAAGGAAAATTCCTTAGGTAATTCCTCAATGATTTTCCATGTTCTTCCTAAGGGAATTTCTATAATGACTTCTGGAAATTTCCCCAAATGTTCACCCAGGTTTCCCAAAGGAAAATACATATGGAATATTTAGGGAAATTACCCGAGTGTCCTGGAAAATTACCTTGGGAGTACCAGCCGTACTCCCAAGGTAATTTTCTAGTTAAAATTTCCCATGCAGTTCCTATGGTACTCTAAAGGAAAATTCCTTAGGTAATTCCTCAATGATTTTCCATGTTCTTCCTAAGGGAATTTCTATAATGACTTCTGGAAATTTCCCCAAATGTTCACCCAGGTTTCCCAAAGGAAAATACATATGGAATATTTAGGGAAATTACCCGAGTGTCCTGGAAAATTACCTTGGGAGTACCAGCCGTACTCCCAAGGTAATTTTCTAGTTAAAATTTCCCATGCAGTTCCTATGGTACTCTAAAGGAAAATTCCTTAGGTAATTCCTCAATGATTTTCCATGTTCTTCCTAAGGGAATTTCTATAATGACTTCTGGAAATTTCCCCAAATGTTCACCCAGGTTTCCCAAAGGAAAATACATATGGAATATTTAGGGAAATTACCCGAGTGTCCTGGAAAATTACCTTGGGAGTACCAGCCGTACTCCCAAGGTAATTTTCTAGTTAAAATTTCCCATGCAGTTCCTATGGTACTCTAAAGGAAAATTCCTTAGGTAATTCCTCAATGATTTTCCATGTTCTTCCTAAGGGAATTTCTATAATGACTTCTGGAAATTTCCCCAAATGTTCACCCAGGTTTCCCAAAGGAAAATACATATGGAATATTTAGGGAAATTACCCGAGTGTCCTGGAAAATTACCTTGGGAGTACCAGCCGTACTCCCAAGGTAATTTTCTAGTTAAAATTTCCCATGCAGTTCCTATGGTACTCTAAAGGAAAATTCCTTAGGTAATTCCTCAATGATTTTCCATGTTCTTCCTAAGGGAATTTCTATAATGACTTCTGGAAATTTCCCCAAATGTTCACCCAGGTTTCCCAAAGGAAAATACATATGGAATATTTAGGGAAATTACCCGAGTGTCCTGGAAAATTACCTTGGGAGTACCAGCCGTACTCCCAAGGTAATTTTCTAGTTAAAATTTCCCATGCAGTTCCTATGGTACTCTAAAGGAAAATTCCTTAGGTAATTCCTCAATGATTTTCCATGTTCTTCCTAAGGGAATTTCTATAATGACTTCTGGAAATTTCCCCAAATGTTCACCCAGGTTTCTCAAAGGAAAATACATATGGAATATTTAGGGAAATTACCCGAGTGTCCTGGAAAATTACCTTGGGAGTACCAGCCGTACTCCCAAGGTAATTTTCTAGTTAAAATTTCCCATGCAGTTCCTATGGTACTCTAAAGGAAAATTCCTTAGGTAATTCCTCAATGATTTTCCATGTTCTTCCTAAGGGAATTTCTATAATGACTTCTGGAAATTTCCCCAAATGTTCACCCAGGTTTCCCAAAGGAAAATACATATGGAATATTTAGGGAAATTACCCGAGTGTCCTGGAAAATTACCTTGGGAGTACCAGCCGTACTCCCAAGGTAATTTTCTAGTTAAAATTTCCCATGCAGTTCCTATGGTACTCTAAAGGAAAATTCCTTAGGTAATTCCTCAATGATTTTCCATGTTCTTCCTAAGGGAATTTCTATAATGACTTCTGGAAATTTCCCCAAATGTTCACCCAGGTTTCCCAAAGGAAAATACATATGGAATATTTAGGGAAATTACCCGAGTGTCCTGGAAAATTACCTTGGGAGTACCAGCTTTACTCCCAAGGTAATTTTCTAGTTAAAATTTCCCATGCAGTTCCTATGGTACTCTAAAGGAAAATTCCTTAGGTAATTCCTCAATGATTTTCCATGTTCTTCCTAAGGGAATTTCTATAATGACTTCTGGAAATTTCCCCAAATGTTCACCCAGGTTTCCCAAAGGAAAATACATATGGAATATTTAGGGAAATTACCCGAGTGTCCTGGAAAATTACCTTGGGAGTACCAGCCGTACTCCCAAGGTAATTTTCTAGTTAAAATTTCCCATGCAGTTCCTATGGTACTCTAAAGGAAAATTCCTTAGGTAATTCCTCAATGATTTTCCATGTTCTTCCTAAGGGAATTTCTATAATGACTTCTGGAAATTTCCCCAAATGTTCACCCAGGTTTCCCAAAGGAAAATACATATGGAATATTTAGGGAAATTACCCAAGTGGCCTGGAAAATTACCTTGGGAGTACCAGCCGTACTCCCAAGGTAATTTTCTAGTTAAAATTTCCCATGCAGTTCCTATGGTACTCTAAAGGAAAATTCCTTAGGTAATTCCTCAATGATTTTCCATGTTCTTCCTAAGGGAATTTCTATAATGACTTCTGGAAATTTCCCCAAATGTTCACCCAGGTTTCCCAAAGGAAAATACCTATGGAATATTTAGGGAAATTACCCAAGTGGCCTGGAAAATTACCTTGGGAGTACCAGCCGTGCTCCCAAGGTAATTTTCTAGTTAAAATTTCCCATGCAGTTCCTATGGTACTCTAAAGGAAAATTCCTTAGGTAATTCCTCAATGATTTTCCATGTTCTTCCTAAGGGAATTTCTATAATGACTTCTGGAAATTTCCCCAAATGTTCACCCAGGTTTCCCAAAGGAAAATACATATGGAATATTTAGGGAAATTACCCAAGTGGCCTGGAAAATTACCTTGGGAGTACCAGCCGTACTCCCAAGGTAATTTTCTAGTTAAAATTTCCCATGCAGTTCCTATGGTATTCTAAAGGAAAATTCCTTAGGTAATTCCTCAATGATTTTCCATGTTCTTCCTAAGGGAATTTCTATAATGACTTCTGGAAATTTCCCCAAATGTTCACCCAGGTTTCCCAAAGGAAAATACATATGGAATATTTAGGGAAATTACCCGAGTGTCCTGGAAAATTACCTTGGGAGTACCAGCCGTACTCCCAAGGTAATTTTCTAGTTAAAATTTCCCATGCAGTTCCTATGGTACTCTAAAGGAAAATTCCTTAGGTAATTCCTCAATGATTTTCCATGTTCTTCCTAAGGGAATTTCTATAATGACTTCTGGAAATTTCCCCAAATGTTCACCCAGGTTTCCCAAAGGAAAATACATATGGAATATTTAGGGAAATTACCCGAGTGTCCTGGAAAATTACCTTGGGAGTACCAGCCGTACTCCCAAGGTAATTTTCTAGTTAAAATTTCCCATGCAGTTCCTATGGTACTCTAAAGGAAAATTCCTTAGGTAATTCCTCAATGATTTTCCATGTTCTTCCTAAGGGAATTTCTATAATGACTTCTGGAAATTTCCCCAAATGTTCACCCAGGTTTCCCAAAGGAAAATACATATGGAATATTTAGGGAAATTACCCGAGTGTCCTGGAAAATTACCTTGGGAGTACCAGCCGTACTCCCAAGGTAATTTTCTAGTTAAAATTTCCCATGCAGTTCCTATGGTACTCTAAAGGAAAATTCCTTAGGTAATTCCTCAATGATTTTCCATGTTCTTCCTAAGGGAATTTCTATAATGACTTCTGGAAATTTCCCCAAATGTTCACCCAGGTTTCCCAAAGGAAAATACATATGGAATATTTAGGGAAATTACCCGAGTGTCCTGGAAAATTACCTTGGGAGTACCAGCCGTACTCCCAAGGTAATTTTCTAGTTAAAATTTCCCATGCAGTTCCTATGGTACTCTAAAGGAAAATTCCTTAGGTAATTCCTCAATGATTTTCCATGTTCTTCCTAAGGGAATTTCTATAATGACTTCTGGAAATTTCCCCAAATGTTCACCCAGGTTTCCCAAAGGAAAATACATATGGAATATTTAGGGAAATTACCCGAGTGTCCTGGAAAATTACCTTGGGAGTACCAGCCGTACTCCCAAGGTAATTTTCTAGTTAAAATTTCCCATGCAGTTCCTATGGTACTCTAAAGGAAAATTCCTTAGGTAATTCCTCAATGATTTTCCATGTTCTTCCTAAGGGAATTTCTATAATGACTTCTGGAAATTTCCCCAAATGTTCACCCAGGTTTCCCAAAGGAAAATACATATGGAATATTTAGGGAAATTACCCGAGTGTCCTGGAAAATTACCTTGGGAGTACCAGCCGTACTCCCAAGGTAATTTTCTAGTTAAAATTTCCCATGCAGTTCCTATGGTACTCTAAAGGAAAATTCCTTAGGTAATTCCTCAATGATTTTCCATGTTCTTCCTAAGGGAATTTCTATAATGACTTCTGGAAATTTCCCCAAATGTTCACCCAGGTTTCCCAAAGGAAAATACATATGGAATATTTAGGGAAATTACCCGAGTGTCCTGGAAAATTACCTTGGGAGTACCAGCCGTACTCCCAAGGTAATTTTCTAGTTAAAATTTCCCATGCAGTTCCTATGGTACTCTAAAGGAAAATTCCTTAGGTAATTCCTCAATGATTTTCCATGTTCTTCCTAAGGGAATTTCTATAATGACTTCTGGAAATTTCCCCAAATGTTCACCCAGGTTTCTCAAAGGAAAATACATATGGAATATTTAGGGAAATTACCCGAGTGTCCTGGAAAATTACCTTGGGAGTACCAGCCGTACTCCCAAGGTAATTTTCTAGTTAAAATTTCCCATGCAGTTCCTATGGTACTCTAAAGGAAAATTCCTTAGGTAATTCCTCAATGATTTTCCATGTTCTTCCTAAGGGAATTTCTATAATGACTTCTGGAAATTTCCCCAAATGTTCACCCAGGTTTCCCAAAGGAAAATACATATGGAATATTTAGGGAAATTACCCGAGTGTCCTGGAAAATTACCTTGGGAGTACCAGCCGTACTCCCAAGGTAATTTTCTAGTTAAAATTTCCCATGCAGTTCCTATGGTACTCTAAAGGAAAATTCCTTAGGTAATTCCTCAATGATTTTCCATGTTCTTCCTAAGGGAATTTCTATAATGACTTCTGGAAATTTCCCCAAATGTTCACCCAGGTTTCCCAAAGGAAAATACATATGGAATATTTAGGGAAATTACCCGAGTGTCCTGGAAAATTACCTTGGGAGTACCAGCTTTACTCCCAAGGTAATTTTCTAGTTAAAATTTCCCATGCAGTTCCTATGGTACTCTAAAGGAAAATTCCTTAGGTAATTCCTCAATGATTTTCCATGTTCTTCCTAAGGGAATTTCTATAATGACTTCAGGAAATTTCCCCAAATGTTCACCCAGGTTTCCCAAAGGAAAATACATATGGAATATTTAGGGAAATTACCCGAGTGTCCTGGAAAATTACCTTGGGAGTACCAGCCGTACTCCCAAGGTAATTTTCTAGTTAAAATTTCCCATGCAGTTCCTATGGTACTCTAAAGGAAAATTCCTTAGGTAATTCCTCAATGATTTTCCATGTTCTTCCTAAGGGAATTTCTATAATGACTTCTGGAAATTTCCCCAAATGTTCACCCAGGTTTCCCAAAGGAAAATACATATGGAATATTTAGGGAAATTACCCAAGTGGCCTGGAAAATTACCTTGGGAGTACCAGCCGTACTCCCAAGGTAATTTTCTAGTTAAAATTTCCCATGCAGTTCCTATGGTACTCTAAAGGAAAATTCCTTAGGTAATTCCTCAATGATTTTCCATGTTCTTCCTAAGGGAATTTCTATAATGACTTCTGGAAATTTCCCCAAATGTTCACCCAGGTTTCCCAAAGGAAAATACCTATGGAATATTTAGGGAAATTACCCAAGTGGCCTGGAAAATTACCTTGGGAGTACCAGCCGTGCTCCCAAGGTAATTTTCTAGTTAAAATTTCCCATGCAGTTCCTATGGTACTCTAAAGGAAAATTCCTTAGGTAATTCCTCAATGATTTTCCATGTTCTTCCTAAGGGAATTTCTATAATGACTTCTGGAAATTTCCCCAAATGTTCACCCAGGTTTCCCAAAGGAAAATACATATGGAATATTTAGGGAAATTACCCAAGTGGCCTGGAAAATTACCTTGGGAGTACCAGCCGTACTCCCAAGGTAATTTTCTAGTTAAAATTTCCCATGCAGTTCCTATGGTATTCTAAAGGAAAATTCCTTAGGTAATTCCTCAATGATTTTCCATGTTCTTCCTAAGGGAATTTCTATAATGACTTCTGGAAATTTCCCCAAATGTTCACCCAGGTTTCCCAAAGGAAAATACATATGGAATATTTAGGGAAATTACCCGAGTGTCCTGGAAAATTACCTTGGGAGTACCAGCCGTACTCCCAAGGTAATTTTCTAGTTAAAATTTCCCATGCAGTTCCTATGGTACTCTAAAGGAAAATTCCTTAGGTAATTCCTCAATGATTTTCCATGTTCTTCCTAAGGGAATTTCTATAATGACTTCTGGAAATTTCCCCAAATGTTCACCCAGGTTTCCCAAAGGAAAATACATATGGAATATTTAGGGAAATTACCCGAGTGTCCTGGAAAATTACCTTGGGAGTACCAGCCGTACTCCCAAGGTAATTTTCTAGTTAAAATTTCCCATGCAGTTCCTATGGTACTCTAAAGGAAAATTCCTTAGGTAATTCCTCAATGATTTTCCATGTTCTTCCTAAGGGAATTTCTATAATGACTTCTGGAAATTTCCCCAAATGTTCACCCAGGTTTCCCAAAGGAAAATACATATGGAATATTTAGGGAAATTACCCGAGTGTCCTGGAAAATTACCTTGGGAGTACCAGCCGTACTCCCAAGGTAATTTTCTAGTTAAAATTTCCCATGCAGTTCCTATGGTACTCTAAAGGAAAATTCCTTAGGTAATTCCTCAATGATTTTCCATGTTCTTCCTAAGGGAATTTCTATAATGACTTCTGGAAATTTCCCCAAATGTTCACCCAGGTTTCCCAAAGGAAAATACATATGGAATATTTAGGGAAATTACCCGAGTGTCCTGGAAAATTACCTTGGGAGTACCAGCCGTACTCCCAAGGTAATTTTCTAGTTAAAATTTCCCATGCAGTTCCTATGGTACTCTAAAGGAAAATTCCTTAGGTAATTCCTCAATGATTTTCCATGTTCTTCCTAAGGGAATTTCTATAATGACTTCTGGAAATTTCCCCAAATGTTCACCCAGGTTTCCCAAAGGAAAATACATATGGAATATTTAGGGAAATTACCCGAGTGTCCTGGAAAATTACCTTGGGAGTACCAGCCGTACTCCCAAGGTAATTTTCTAGTTAAAATTTCCCATGCAGTTCCTATGGTACTCTAAAGGAAAATTCCTTAGGTAATTCCTCAATGATTTTCCATGTTCTTCCTAAGGGAATTTCTATAATGACTTCTGGAAATTTCCCCAAATGTTCACCCAGGTTTCCCAAAGGAAAATACATATGGAATATTTAGGGAAATTACCCAAGTGGCCTGGAAAATTACCTTGGGAGTACCAGCCGTACTCCCAAGGTAATTTTCTAGTTAAAATTTCCCATGCAGTTCCTATGGTACTCTAAAGGAAAATTCCTTAGGTAATTCCTCAATGATTTTCCATGTTCTTCCTAAGGGAATTTCTATAATGACTTCTGGAAATTTCCCCAAATGTTCACCCAGGTTTCCCAAAGGAAAATACCTATGGAATATTTAGGGAAATTACCCAAGTGGCCTGGAAAATTACCTTGGGAGTACCAGCCGTGCTCCCAAGGTAATTTTCTAGTTAAAATTTCCCATGCAGTTCCTATGGTACTCTAAAGGAAAATTCCTTAGGTAATTCCTCAATGATTTTCCATGTTCTTCCTAAGGGAATTTCTATAATGACTTCTGGAAATTTCCCCAAATGTTCACCCAGGTTTCCCAAAGGAAAATACATATGGAATATTTAGGGAAATTACCCAAGTGGCCTGGAAAATTACCTTGGGAGTACCAGCCGTACTCCCAAGGTAATTTTCTAGTTAAAATTTCCCATGCAGTTCCTATGGTATTCTAAAGGAAAATTCCTTAGGTAATTCCTCAATGATTTTCCATGTTCTTCCTAAGGGAATTTCTATAATGACTTCTGGAAATTTCCCCAAATGTTCACCCAGGTTTCCCAAAGGAAAATACATATGGAATATTTAGGGAAATTACCCGAGTGTCCTGGAAAATTACCTTGGGAGTACCAGCCGTACTCCCAAGGTAATTTTCTAGTTAAAATTTCCCATGCAGTTCCTATGGTACTCTAAAGGAAAATTCCTTAGGTAATTCCTCAATGATTTTCCATGTTCTTCCTAAGGGAATTTCTATAATGACTTCTGGAAATTTCCCCAAATGTTCACCCAGGTTTCCCAAAGGAAAATACATATGGAATATTTAGGGAAATTACCCGAGTGTCCTGGAAAATTACCTTGGGAGTACCAGCCGTACTCCCAAGGTAATTTTCTAGTTAAAATTTCCCATGCAGTTCCTATGGTACTCTAAAGGAAAATTCCTTAGGTAATTCCTCAATGATTTTCCATGTTCTTCCTAAGGGAATTTCTATAATGACTTCTGGAAATTTCCCCAAATGTTCACCCAGGTTTCCCAAAGGAAAATACATATGGAATATTTAGGGAAATTACCCGAGTGTCCTGGAAAATTACCTTGGGAGTACCAGCCGTACTCCCAAGGTAATTTTCTAGTTAAAATTTCCCATGCAGTTCCTATGGTACTCTAAAGGAAAATTCCTTAGGTAATTCCTCAATGATTTTCCATGTTCTTCCTAAGGGAATTTCTATAATGACTTCTGGAAATTTCCCCAAATGTTCACCCAGGTTTCCCAAAGGAAAAGGGACAGATAATCCTAACCGGCTTATGTAGGTGAGATTCTTAACGTGAGCTAACTCGGAGTGCATGCAAATTCGATTTAGAGCTGAAGTTGGGAGACGCCATTCAGTTATCTTGAATCAAATTCGTGAAATTATACAAATTTTGTATTTAAACCAAAATATCAAGGATTTGGATGAACTGACAGAAAAGTGTTATATGGGTGAAATGTAGACCAGAATGTTCTCTATAATTTTCCCGTAGAACTTGAACTCATCGATTACTCAGAAGCCAAGATAAGCGAGGTTTTTTGTTTCTTAACTCGTTTTTTCATCCAGAGTGCCCCAAGTAGTCATTTGTTGAACTTCAATTATATCAAAGAATTGTTGTATTCTGTGGGACTTTCCATTTAAACCCCTATTTTAAGTGTCTTTGTGGAGTAGAGGCAGTCAAATTGGCATCTGAGTGATTTCAAAGCGTTATTATTGGAAAAATCAATTTTTTCACACTTAAACGGCAAAATCGGAGTGATAGCGTAGTCTGACCGGAAAATGATGTATGGACGAAATGTAGAGACAAATGTCCTCTACAATTATGTCGAAGTAATCATCAAAATCGGTTCAGCGACAGTCGAGATAATTGAGGTTATGTGATATTGAAATTCGTTTTTTGACTGTGGCGCCCCTGGTGTTGGTCCCACGAAGTTCAAATGTTCTAGAAAGTTATAGTATTTGGTGTGATCTTTCGTTTAAGCCCTCATTCATCAAAATCGGTCACATAGAACCGGAGATATGATTTTTTAAATTTTGTGAACTTTGACCCCTCATATCTCCGGTTCTATTGAAACCACAGCGCACTTACGCACCATTTTGGAAACGTCCTAGACTGGACTACAACATACTAAAATTTCATTAACTTGCACAATGCCGTTTTTGAGAAAAGTGACTTTGAATTTCGATGAATTTTGACGCTTTCACAGCGCCACCTGTGGTGACTTTTTGAACTTCCATCTGAAAGTGCTCATCGAGACGAAACCAAAAAGGTAAAATTTAGGTCGCTATGTTAGTTAGAACCGGAGATAGAGGCCGGTCAATGTTCGAACTTTGACCCCTTATAGCTCGGGTCAGGGGTTATGGATCGACTTAAGGTTTTTTTTGTTTGATAGGTATAATCAACGGCTACAACATACTAAAATTTCAGCCCGATTGCATAAGGAATTTTTGAGTTATTTAACTTTTAAGATTTAAAAATTTTCTTTTTAATAATAGCGCCCCTAGCGGTGGTTTTATGAACTTGCGATGTTAGAAGAGGAAGTGGCATTTCACGAGAGCTTTCCAAAAAGCCCTCATTTTTTAAATTCTGACAATTAGAACCGGAGTTATGGCCATTTTAAGAAAATTTTTTTGGACCCTTATAGCTCAGGTCAGGGAGGTCGGGGGACCTTAAGTTTGGTATTGATGGAAAGCTCTAAGGCCCAGCTATAACATACTAAAATTTGAGCCCGCTCGATGCCATAGGGCCGGAGCTATTGAGAAAACAAAAAAAGGGGGGTCTTCAAAATGGCGGAAGGAGGGGTGGGGGGTGGGGGGTCAATGCACCATGTTGCAATTTTCATACGATATTTAACCTTTGCCGAAAACCGCAAGTCGATATCTTTTTTAGTTTAGGAGCTATTAAGCTCCAAAGAGCGGCCGGACGGCCGGCCGGCCGGCCGGCCGGGAACGTAACTTAGCCCCCCATATATTCGTGATCAGGAAGTGGCGAAACACATTTTGGCCAAGTTTGAGCGCGATCGGAGGACATGAAATTTTGTTAGGATTATAGTAGGTGAGATTGTTAAGAATCTCACCTAATACATATGGAATATTTAGGGAAATTACCCGAGTGTCCTGGAAAATTACCTTGGGAGTACCAGCCGTACTCCCAAGGTAATTTTCTAGTTAAAATTTCCCATGCAGTTCCTATGGTACTCTAAAGGAAAATTCCTTAGGTAATTCCTCAATGATTTTCCATGTTCTTCCTAAGGGAATTTCTATAATGACTTCTGGAAATTTCCCCAAATGTTCACCCAGGTTTCCCAAAGGAAAATACATATGGAATATTTAGGGAAATTACCCGAGTGTCCTGGAAAATTACCTTGGGAGTACCAGCCGTACTCCCAAGGTAATTTTCTAGTTAAAATTTCCAATGCAGTTCCTATGGTACTCTAAAGGAAAATTCCTTAGGTAATTCCTCAATGATTTTCCATGTTCTTCCTAAGGGAATTTCTATAATGACTTCTGGAAATTTCCCCAAATGTTCACCCAGGTTTCCCAAAGGAAAATACATATGGAATATTTAGGGAAATTACCCGAGTGTCCTGGAAAATTACCTTGGGAGTACCAGCCGTACTCCCAAGGTAATTTTCTAGTTAAAATTTCCCATGCAGTTCCTATGGTACTCTAAAGGAAAATTCCTTAGGTAATTCCTCAATGATTTTCCATGTTCTTCCTAAGGGAATTTCTATAATGACTTCTGGAAATTTCCCCAAATGTTCACCCAGGTTTCCCAAAGGCAAATACATATGGAATATTTAGGGAAATTACCCAAGTGGCCTGGAAAATTACCTTGGGAGTACCAGCCGTACTCCCAAGGTAATTTTCTAGTTAAAATTTCCCATGCAGTTCCTATGGTACTCTAAAGGAAAATTCCCTAGGTAATTCCTCAATGATTTTCCATGTTCTTCCTAAGGGAATTTCTATAATGACTTCTGGAAATTTCCCCAAATGTTCACCCAGGTTTCCCAAAGGAAAATACATATGGAATATTTAGGGAAATTACCCGAGTGTCCTGGAAAATTACCTTGGGAGTACCAGCCGTACTCCCAAGGTAATTTTCTAGTTAAAATTTCCCATGCAGTTCCTATGGTACTCTAAAGGAAAATTCCCTAGGTAATTCCTCAATGATTTTCCATGTTCTTCCTAAGGGAATTTCTATAATGACTTCTGGAAATTTCCCCAAATGTTCACCCAGGTTTCCCAAAGGAAAATACATATGGAATATTTAGGGAAATTACCCGAGTGTCCTGGAAAATTACCTTGGGAGTACCAGCCGTACTCCCAAGGAAATTTTCTAGTTAAAATTTCCCATGCAGTTCCTACGGTATTCTAAAGGAAAATTCCTTATTTAATTCCTCAATGATTTTCCATGTTCTTCCTAAGGGAATTTCTATAATGACTTCTGGAAATTTCCCCAAATGTTCACCCAGGTTTCCCAAAGGAAAATACATATGGAATATTTAGGGAAATTACCCGAGTGTCCTGGAAAATTACCTTGGGAGTACCAGCCGTACTCCCAAGGTAATTTTCTAGTTAAAATTTCCCATGCAGTTCCTATGGTATTCTAAAGGAAAATTCCTTAGGTAATTCCTTAATGATTTCCCATGTTCTTCCTAAGGGAATTTCTATAATGACTTCTGGAAATTTCCCCAAATGTTCACCCAGGTTTTCCAAAGGAAAATACATATGGAATATTTAGGGAAATTACCCGAGTGTCCTGGAAAATTTCCTTGGGAGTACCCACCGTATTCCCGAGGTAATTTTCTAGTGAAAATCCCCCATGCAGTTCCTACGGTATTCTAAAGGAAAATTCCCTAGGTAATTCCTTAATGATTTCCCATGTTCTTCCTAAGGGAATTTCTATAATGACTTATGGAAATTTCCCCAAATGTTCACCCAGGTTTCCCAAAGGAAAATACATATGGAATATTTAGGGAAATTACCCGAGTGTCCTGGAAAATTACCTTGGGAGTACCAGCCGTACTCCCAAGGTAATTTTCTAGTTAAAATTTCCCATGCAGTTCCTATGGTACTCTAAAGGAAAATTCCTTAGGTAATTCCTCAATGATTTTCCATGTTCTTCCTAAGGGAATTTCTATAATGACTTCTGGAAATTTCCCCAAATGTTCACCCAGGTTTCCCAAAGGAAAATACATATGGAATATTTAGGGAAATTACCCGAGTGTCCTGGAAAATTACCTTGGGAGTACCAGCCGTACTCCCAAGGTAATTTTCTAGTGAAAATTTCCCATGCAGTTCCTATGGTACTCTAAAGGAAAATTCCTTAGGTAATTCCTCAATGATTTTCCATGTTCTTCCTAAGGGAATTTCTATAATGACTTCTGGAAATTTCCCCAAATGTTCACCCAGGTTTCCCAAAGGAAAATACCTATGGAATATTTAGGGAAATTACCCGAGTGTCCTGGAAAATTACCTTGGGAGTACCAGCCGTACTCCCAAGGTAATTTGTTAGTGAAAATCGCCCATGCAGTTCCTACGGTATTCTAAAGGAAAATTCCCTAGGTAATTCCTCAATGATTTTCCATGTTCTTCCTAAGGGAATTTCTATAATGACTTCTGGAAATTTCCCCAAATGTTCACCCAGGTTTCCCAAAGGAA
>NW_026604681.1:0-15803 GCF_024763615.1 Phlebotomus papatasi
CGGAGAACGAGCCGGTTGAAAGTGCCAGGTAATGTTCTGGTTGATTGTTTGGTCTTGAATGGTTTGAGCTTCTTCTGCTAACAGACGTTGAAGTTCACGTGATGCTCCTAGGAAATTCCTTCCGTTATCTGAGAACACTTCTTTGCAAACTCCTCTACGCGAAGTGAATCGTCTGAAGCTGCTCATGAATGCCTCTGATTTGTTGACAGTGAGTGTAGCGACTGAAATGTCTTGTGACTCCTCGACTGCTGGTGGAACACTTTCCTTGCTTTCCCAAGCTGAATCACTCTCCTTTAACCAATGTGGGCCTTCCCAATACAATGATGAGTTATCCAACTCCATGGCTGTGGTTCCTCTTGAAATGAGGTCTGCCGGGTTTTCTTTTGTGGGAACGTGTCTCCAACATTCAACAGCTGTCAACTCTCTGATCGTTGTCACTCTATTTTTGGTAAAAACGTCTTGTTTGTTTGAAGCGGATGCAATTTGCGCAAGAACTACCTTGGCGTCTACCCAACAATAAACCTTGCTGATTTTCAGACTTTTTGCGACCTTTGCTAACAGTTTGGCCCCAAGTGTTGCTGCACAAAGTTCTAGCTTCGGGATTGTCTTAGTTTTGATTGGCGCAACTTTCGACTTCGCCGTCAACATCTGACTTGAAATTCGTCCTGAGACATCCTTGGTGACATGGTACACTGCGGCTCCGTAAGCTAGGTTGGAGGCATCCGAGAACATGTGGAGCTGCTCTTCACAAACATTTTCGTTTTTCGATGTCCATCGAGATATTCTCATAGACGGAATGTGTTGTAGTGAGGCAATAAATTTTTTCCACTCTCGCAAAATATCTCCCTCAACCTCGGTATCCCAGTCAATCTCATTCTTCCAAAGATTCTGCAAGATTAATTTCGCGTTGATTGTGATGGGGGCTAGTAGTCCTAGCGGATCATAAATCCTTGCCACCACTCTCAGGATATTTCTCTTGGTTGGAACTAAATTCTCGACCATTGTATCGACTTGAAATGAAAAAGTGTCGTTTGACGGATTCCACATCAATCCTAGCGCTTTCACACAGCCATCAGAGATTGAGACTTCCTTTGCCTCTGTGTTGCCTTCTTGCAATGTTTGAAGTACTGTCGGAGAGTTGGATTGCCACTTGGATAGCTTCATTTGAGCTTTGCCGAGAAGACTAATGAGATCTTTCTGCACCTCGATCGCTTCCTTTGTGGTCTCCACTGACAATAGGACAGTCATCCACGTAAAAATTGTTCCGAAGAACTTCTGCTGCTCGTGGGTAACTTTCTCCTTCATCTTCTGCAAGTTTGATCAACGTCTTTGTGGCAAGATAGGGTGACGCAGCATTGCCAAAACACAAGGTCTTGAACCTGTAGTCCATGATTGGTTCACTTGGTGATGTTCGCCAAAGAAAACGTTGCAAATCTCTGTGATCCTCATTGAGTTGTACCTGCAAATACATTTTGACAATGTCACAGGATAGTGCAATCGGGAATCGTCTAAATCTCCACAAGATCTCTATCAACTCCGGTTGAACGACAGGCCCCACTTTGATAACATCGTTGAGACTTATGCCGGTCTCAGAAACAGATCCGCAGTTGAAAACGATCCTGACTTTGGTAGATGACGCGTTTTCTCGAACAACACAGTGATGTGTCATGTAATATGACTTAGCTTGAAGCTCGATCAGAGGCACTCTCTCTATGATTCCCAAACTCAGATACTCTTCAAAGATATTAGAGTACTCCTTGTATAGTTGAGGATTCTGTGAGAGCCTTCTCTCTAGGAAGTTCAGTTGCCTTGAAGCTCGCTTTCGGTTAGATCCGAGTTCACCGAAGTTTCCCTTCAAAGGTAGACGAACATTGTACTGACCGTTTTCCGATCTTTTTGTCGTACTTGAATATAATTCTTCCACTTCCCTATACTCGACCGTTTGTGGACATTCTTCTGAGAGTTCTTCGAGTTCCCAGAATTTCCTGAGGGTCTCATCAATGGTTTTCAGGGATATTGTGTGGCAAATGGGGGGAGTGTCTGCTGATTGTGCGCCATTAGGCTGCCATTTTCCGCAAACTATCCAACCGAAGACGGTATTTCTGAGTGATGGAATTCCTGGGCCCATTTTGTAAACTTCGTCCAGCATAATTTCGTCTTCGTGTGCTGCTCCGATGAGTAGGTCAATTGGCCTAGACACATGCCACTCTGAGTCAGCGAGCACGAATCCCGTGGGAACCCTAACATCCCGAGGGTTTATCTGAGATGTAGGCAAATTGGTGGAGATCTTTTGTGAAACCTGACATTGCAAAGAAATTTGCGTTCCTACCTGAGGGATGAGGATTGCATTCACTTGATGCTTGAGGCTGCTTAATTGTCCTTGAAATCCTTCAACTTGAGTGTAAGGGGACTTTTGCAACTTCAATCTCAATCTCTGGCACAATTCGGTTGTCATCACAGAAATCTCGGATCCAAAATCCAAAAGGGCGCGACACACATGGACATTTTGTTGGGAATCCAGAATTCTTACACATGCTGTCTTCAAAACAGAGCGATGAATCTCACCATTGGCACTCTTGTTTGACGGAAGAAAGCTACTCAGCACGGCTGGCTTCTTCTGATCCTCGGAAACTGATTGAGGATTGTCTTGAGTAACCTTTGACGGGGGGTTGGAGAGAGCATCGTGAACCCAATAATTATGAGACCTATTGCAATGCTTGCAAGGAGGATAAGGGCATTTGTCTACAGCATGCTGGGATCTACTTTCTGATATACAATTCATGCAAAGATTTAAATTGTTAACAGTTTCGAGCCTTTTGGCTGCAGGAAATGACTTGAATTTACCGCATTTCCACAACTTATGTGCGGATTTCTTGCAAACGATACATGACTCATGCTTTTGACTTGAATTTTCTTTAGAGATCGTGAGGGACTTTACAATTTTTTGTTTCTGATTTTGAACTTTTGAACCTGAACTGTTTACATTACTAGTGTACGTGGATGGACATAAATCTAAAGCTTTACAACGTTTATTCAGAAATACCTTAAACTCGTCCCATGTTGGCACGTCTGACTGCTCCTGCGACCATAGCGTCTGTGTCTCGTGATCGAGTTTGCTCAGGACTTCGTAGATGATCCACGGATCTCGAGTGTTGACCTTCAAAGCGTCCATTGCGTTGATAGTCGTCGTGGAGACATCGTAGATATTCCTGAGATCATCGACGATAGGATTCTTCAGAGTAGGTAGGCTCTTGATGCGTTCGATGTGACCGTTTATGACCTTTTTCTTGCACTCAAATCGGTTTGTGATGGTTTCCCACGCTATGTCGTAGCTTTCATCATACATATCGAGATGATCAATGGCGTCAAAGGCCTTTCCTGTCAACTTCGTCTTGAGATGGTGCAGCTTTTGCGTCTTTGACAGTTTCTTGTTGCTGTCCACCAGATTGATGAACATCTCTTTGAATGAACGCCACTGCGCATGCTCTCCGTTGAATGTGGGGATTTTCACTGGTTCGAGTTTCGAATACTTGGAATTCTCACTACCATCCATACGCTCTACGAGTTTTGAGAAGCCATCGAGAAGTTTGTCAATTCGTTCATCTTCAATGACGGTTGAATGGAAAAGATCTTTCTTTGCAGATTCATTGACTTTGATATTGACAATCAGTTCAGTCAGTTTCTCTTCCGCTTCATCAATTTCCAATAGGAAATTATTTTGCTCCTCAATTTCCCTTTCGCGCTCTTTTTCTGATTCAGCTTGGTTAATGATTTCATCCTGTACTCTATTGTATCGAACCCTGATTCTGTCACAAATCTCCAAATTCGTCTCAAGGTACGCTCGAGCACCGTCTCTACTCAACAGACTTTCATCTTCATGGTAGCGGGATATGGCTGTCTTTACACTGGTAAGTTGCCCTTTATATGCGCTTCGACTCTTGATATTCGCCATCTTTGGAGCTGCTTCTTTGTCCTCTTCTTCGTGGATTTCCTTTTCAATTCTGCTGGATACCCAGTGAATGGCCAAAGATTTTCTGCAGATATCCAAGATTTTTCTCCAAGGCAATTGTCTTCAGAGTGCGAATGTCAACAGGCGAAACTGCGAGGTTCTCGTGGCTGATGCCGTGTGACTGAAGCCTCCTCGTTGGGGTCTCTTTTCCTTCGAAGGACCACTGATGTGGAGAATTACCTATAAATATATTGTGGTGTTATAAATCTGTCAGGGACTGTGTGTTTCTTGGGCTTCCTTCTACCGTTTGTGATATTCACGTACCTGTGGTAAACAATAATTTCTCTGTGATAGGATTCTGTGATATCTAATACCCTCTTCTTCCTGCCCAGTTTACCTGGAAATATATATTCCTTTATTAAATATCTTCAACAGTGATCCGGAACGTAGGCGGCTGGATTTTCCAGAAGACGTTTCCTCGATGACCGCCAAATGCCCTTTTCCAAATCCACTGAGGCAGTGAAACACACTTTTCACCTTCACCAATTATTTTATTTACAAATATTCTCCTCTTAGATTGAACTGAACACGTTTAACTCTACGTCACGTAAATTTTTCTGTAGTTTGAACTAATATTTAATTTATAATTCACAAATAAATTTATTTATAAATAAATTTATTTATTTAGACCAATTTCTCCACTACTAGACTGAACACAGTTTAACTCTACGTCACTGTCGTTTTTCTGTATTTTAAAGTTAATATTTTTATAATAATCTTACAAAAAAATCTAATACACTTCTCCTCACGTCTCTTTTTCATCAAGTCTCTTACGTAATTTTTAGACTGGTTCCCGCTCATTCCCCTACTTTCTTTCCAGCTGATCTTATTCACCACTTTTTCCTCCTTCTCTCTCCCTCCATGCATATTCAAAATCCAACCGTCTTTTGTCTCTTATTTTTAAGAGATCTCCAATCAATGGAAATTCTATACAATTGGTATGATGTAGAAGTACTGTAGTCAAGTATACTGCAGTAATGGATTTTTTAAATCGAACGGTGAATATATTCCTTCAACTTATTTATATTAGGATTAATATATACCGAACGTGTATAATAAATAAAGTGAATTAACGGAAAATTATTATTAATATTACTATTATTATTATTATTTGTTAATAAAAAAAGTGTGTGAGAATTGGATAGAAGTTGACCACAAAACAAATTTGAGATATGATAAACCCAGAAGAACAATAGTGATCGCTGTCATGCGCCTTATATTAAAATTTTGTAGTATTTTTTAGCTTATATTTACAATCTTAGCTTCTGTAGTCTTAAGTGAAATTCGAGATCAGCAGATCGCGCTGAAAATATATATATTGTCGCGAAAGTGGCGATGGATAATGTGGTCTAAATTTTTAGTACACATCTAGTCCAGCTGGGTTGGCGAATTTGGCGAGGTGTCAATTTGCCAGTGTTTGTTTACATTTAGAGGTGATGGGGAAAATTTTGTATCCCAAAAGAAAAGGGAGTTAATTGGCAAGAATTCTCAGGGATGACAGTGTACCAGGAGTTGCAGCAGGACGAACGACTGCTGACCGGGCATGTGACGGGGGTGAGTGCCCGAGAAAAACTGCATTATCCTGCAGGCCCATGGGATCTAAATGGGGTTACCTTTTAGGGATATACTTCGGGCGAGACTAGTGGAAATCTGAGGTATATCTGGTGGATTCTTTCTGAATCTCGTCAGACAAGCAACGGCTTGCGGAGGTCAAGCATACCCCTAAAAGTCGGCAATCTACCCGCAACAGGCGAGACCGCCTTCTATCGTCGTGGGAATAAGGTGCGAGGTCGCCCAAGGGAGTCGAGTGCGAGTCTGCCCATCACAGTGCGAGTCCGCCTGTCACAGCGCGAGGCTGCCTGTGGTTATTGTTCTGGGAACGTGTGTAGTGTAGTCCATATGAGACATTTGTCTCGGGAGGAAAAGAGGGCGATCCGGCTCCAAACGCATCTCCGTCGCAAGTCCGAGGAACGAAGGGAGCGCCTGAGGCGCCGCAGGAGGGACTACCGATCCCCTAGCCCATTCTACCATTGGAGAAGAGAGGAGGTAAGAAGGAGAGATAGCCCCGAGAGGAATTCCACCCGACGTCTCAGAGGCTCGCACCAGGATAGTCCCCGCAGAGTGTTCCCTAGTGTAATTAGACCCTCGCGTGCACGAGCGAGAGAGAGAGCGAAGGAAGAGCGCCGCAAGCTGCTTTTGACAACCCCGGATCTGTCCATAACCTTTCCTTCTCCCGTGAGGTTAGAAACTCCCAGGGAACCCCCAAAGAGTCCAGAAGTGTTAGAGTTGAGTAACTCCCCTCTGAGTACCCCGTCGTGCTATAAGGAGTCTTCACCGAAACTCGTAGAGCAGAGCCCCTCATCTTTACCCTCGTCTGAGGCAAAGCCGGAGGAAGAACAGGCCGAAGAATACCGAGGAAAAAGTGAAGAGTTTGCCTCATCTTCCCCAGGGAGTGACCGGCAGAAGCACAGCGGGAATTCTGGGGAGTTCCAGACAGAAAGTGTTTCATCAGTGGAAGGGGAGGGAGAGATTCTTGGGTATCCGTGGGTGCACGAGACGTCAGTGAGAAATTAGCTCAAGAGAGACCTTATCGTCTGGTTGAGTGGACGAAGTTTGCCTTGCCCATTCAGGGGCCACCTCGCGAAATTCCTCTACGGGTGGCGAGCCGACGAACTATCGGGGTCCATCAGCCCTTTTCGTCGACACCTCCCCGGAACGCAGGCACCCTGACTCGCGCGGGGAAACTCCGGAATCGCCGCCGGCGTACCCGACGTCAGACCAGCGTCTCCCACTCCGTGGTCGAGTGCCGTTCTTCGTCACACCCCCCATCGGCTGGGGACATCCGGCGGGTGTTGGAGTCCCGCAGGGTGGTCACTCTTGGCGAAGCCACTTATAATAGCCTGCCTCTGCAGTATTCCCCGACGGTGCTGGTACCAGAAACTTCCCCTCAGCACGGACAAGGGAAATTGAGAAGAAGGAGGAGGAAA
Source organism: Phlebotomus papatasi (assembly GCF_024763615.1). Taxonomy (NCBI): domain Eukaryota; kingdom Metazoa; phylum Arthropoda; class Insecta; order Diptera; family Psychodidae; genus Phlebotomus; species Phlebotomus papatasi. Next base: position 6,997 of record NW_026604681.1, read on the forward strand.
AGGAGACGAAGACCAAGGCGAAGGAATCGCACAGAACGCCCTAAATCCCCCACTTACATTGTCATCCTGAATTGAGTATGGAATTAAAAATTCTATTCTAATGTGGTAATTCTCTCTGTGTTTTTTTATTTATTTCCTCATCGGAATCGAGTCAAAATAAAGGTTGTAAGTCCGCCAGGGTGCTTCGTTACAATCCGTAACAATATGTATGTATACTTTTTGACACCCATAAATCACGAGTATGATACCAACTAAGAATCGATCTATCCGGCCGTCTGTTTCCACGTAGTATAAACGCTTCGGGATATACCAGTCTATAATATACTATAATTTAGTTTTTTTTTTAAATAGCTGTAGGGGATGAGGAAATGGAAGTTGGGGTGTGGAGGTGGAGCTGACATTACAGACTTTTACTCTTTACCGAAAACCATTTGTCGATGTCTTTTTCTGTTCTCTCTTCAGAAGCGTTTGTACTACGGTCGGAACGGTCTAACAGGAAAGACGCAAAAACTTATTTTTGACGCAAATTATATTTGTAACCTGTAAGCGTAAAGAAGTGTACATAAACTGTTTGGTTACCACATGAAATTATCGTGCCTCATTTTATTTTTTTTACAGAAAATAAAAAAAGGCTTCAAGTATTAATTTTAATGCGAACAGTTAGTTTAAATTGTAATGCTGTGGTTCAACCGGGCAGTGTCCGAGCGTCATATTCACTTTTGTCCTTTTGCCAGTTAACGCGCGTCAGTTTGCTTTCTGCTGTTCATCAGTTAACACCGCGTGTGCCAGTTGCAAAAACAGAAAAATGAACGAGGAAAATGCAAATTACATAAAAAGTGTTTGTGTATGTCTTGGATTTGAGAGTTACAGCCAAAGATTTATTGGTAAGTTTTCATTTTATTTTATTTCAGTTAATATTTAATTGTGCTTTTGAGGAAAATTTTTAGTAAAATTCCAGTACTTGCGCTAAATAAAATTACTTTGCACATAGTAATAATTTCTATATGTCTGGTATATATTCCGTTGCATATGGTAATAATTTCAATACGTCTGGTATATATTCCGTTGCGTATGGTATCTTTTGTTCCACATTCAGCAACTTGCTTTGCACATGGTAATAATGTTCATGTTTCTTGTGTGTATTCCTAAACTCATAGTAATAACTACTTTATGTCAAGCATATATCCTTATTTGATAGATCTTTTTCTCATTGTACCAAATTTTAAACTTGATGAAACATGTTTTGACAAATTCTTGATTTGTACGTATAGAACAAAAGCAAATCTATGGTAATAGTATTGGAAAAGGGGAGACTCATTCCCATTTTCACAGATAAATCTTATGGCGAATATTTTTTAAGGATTATATTTAAAAGTTAATGAATGCTTTTCTGTGTTTCTCAAGTTATTCAATTTTTTTTTAAGTTTTGGAGTATTGCTCAACCTTAATAGGGTCATGAATCATCACTTGGTATCGTGTAATTAAGATACCTCAAATAAATCATGAATTTCATACTTTCTTTTGTATATGATGCTGTGTAAAAACTGTCATATTAGGTGTGTATAGAATTTCCATTGAGTGGAGATCTCTTAAAAATAAGAGACAAAAGACGGTTGGATTTTGAATATGCATGGAGGGAGAGAGAAGGAGGAAAAAGTGGTGAATAAGATCAGCTGGAAAGAAAGTAGGGGAATGAGCGGGAACCAGTCTAAAAATTACGTAAGAGACTTGATGAAAAAGAGACGTGAGGAGAAGTGTATTAGATTTTTTTTTTGTAAGATTATTATAAAAATATTAACTTTAAAATACAGAAAAACGACAGTGACGTAGAGTTAAACTGTGTTCAGTCTAGTAGTGGAGAAATTGGTGTAAATAAATAATTGGTGAAGGTGATAATTGTGTTTCACTGCCTCAGTGGATTTGGTGAAGGGCAATTGGCGGTCATCGAGGAAACGTCTTCTGGAAAATCCAGCCGCCTACGTTCCGGATCACTGTTGAAGATATTTAATAAAGGAATATATATTTCCAGGTACGTGAATATCACAAACGGTAGAAGGAAGCCCAAGAAACACACAGTCCCTGACAGATTTATAACACCACAATATATTTATAGGTAAACTGGGCAGGAAGAAGAGGGTATTAGATATCACAGAATCCTATCACAGAGAAATTATTGTTTACCACAGGTAATTCTCCACAGGTGAGATTTTTAACAATCTCACCTACTATAATCCTAACAAAATTTCATGTCCTCCGATCGGCCCCAAACTTTGCCAGAATGTGTTTCGCCACTTCCTGATCACGAATATACGGGGGGGGGGCTAAATTAAGTTCCCGGCCGGCCTGCCGCTCTTTGGAGCTTAATAGCTCCTAAACTAAAAGAGATATCGAGCGGTTTTCGGCAAAGGTTATATATCGGATAAAAATTACAACTTGGTGCATTGACCCCCCACCCCCCACACCTCCTTCCGTCACTATGAAGACCCCCCTTTTTTTTGTTTTCTCAATAGCTCAGCCCCTATAGCATCGATCGGGCTCAAATTTTAGTATGTTATAGCTGGGCCTTAGAGCTTTCCATCAATACCAAACTTAAGGTCCCCCGACACCCCTGACCCGAGCTATAAGGGTCCAACAAAAATTTCTTAAAATGGCCATAACTCCGGTTCTAATTGTCAGAATTTAAAAAGTGAGGGCTTTTTGGAAAGCTCTCGTGAAATGCCACTTCCCCTTCTAACATCGCAAGTTCATAAAACCACCGCTAGGGGCGCTATTATTAAAAAGAAAATTTTTAAATCTTATAAGTTAAATAACTCAAAAATTCCATTGTGCATCGGGCTGAAATTTTAGTATGTTGTAGCTGTTGATTATACCTATCAAACAAAAAAAACCTTAAGTCGATCTAAAACCCCTGACCCGAGCTATAAGGGGTCAAAGTTCGAACATTGACCGGCCTCTATCTCCGGTTCTAACTAACATAGCGACCTAAATTTTACCTTTTTGGTTTCGTCTCAATGAGCACTTTCAGATGGAAGTTCAAAAAGTCACCACAGGTGGCGCTGTGATAGCGTCAAAATTCATCGAAATTCAAAGTCACTTTTCTCAAAAACGGCATTGTGCAAGTTAATCAAATTTTAGTATGTTGTAGTCCAGTCTAGGACGTTTCCAAAATGGTGCGTATGTGCGCTGTGGTTTCAATAGAACCGGAGATATGAGGGGTCAAAGTTCACGAAATTCAAAAAATCATATCTCCGGTTCTATGTGACCGATTTTGATGAGTGAGGGCTTAAACGAAAGATCTCACCAAATGCTACAACTTTCTAGAACATTTGAACTTCGTGGGACCAACACCAGGGGCGCCACAGTCGAAAAACCAATTTCAATATCACATAACCTCAATTATCACGACTGTCGCTGAACCGATTTTGATGATTACTTCGACATAATTATAGAGGACATTTGTCTCTACATTTCGTCCATACATCATTTTCCGCTCAGACTACGCTATCACTCCGATTTTGCCGTTTAAGTGTGAAAAAATTGATTTTTCCAATAATAACGCTTTGAAATCACTCAGATGCCAATTTGACTGCCTCTACTCCACCAAGACACTTAAAATAGGGGTTTAAATGGAAAGTCCCGCAAAATACAACAATTCTTTGATATAGTTGAAGTTCAACAAATGACTACTTGGGGCACTCTGGATGAAAAAACGAGTTAAGAAACAAAAAACCTCGCTTATCTTGGCTTCTGAGTAATCGATGAGTTCAAGTTCTACGGCAAAATTATAGAGAACATTCTGGTCTACATTTCACCCATATATCACTTTTCTGTCAGTTCATCCAAATCCTTGATATTTTGGTTTAAATACAAAATTTGTATAATTTCACGAATTTGATTCAAGATAACTGAATGGCGTCTCACAACTTCAGCTCTAAATCGAATTTGCATGCACTCCGAGTTAGCTCACGTTAAGAATCTCACCTACATAAGCCGGTTAGGATTATCTGTCCCTTTATTATGATGATAAAGTCTACAGGGGTATTATTTTCTTTAAATTTAGTGGAATTTCCTGAGATTCTGGGGGGCAGCACAAGCCTTTGTGGGGGATCTTTTAACAAGATCACCCTTCTCGTCGATGGGAGAGCAGAAGGTGACCCTCTTTCGTGCTGGCGGAATACCTCGTGTCTTCTTTCGGGGAGGTGAAGGGGGGTTTGTCCACTGGGCTTCGGCTGGATCAAGCTGAAAGTTGAGTCCCTTGATGAGAGTGTCCAAGCTGCGCGTCTGGTATGGGCGAGGAGCTCTGAGAGTCGGCCAGACGGGAACTCGCGGTTCGTAGCCACACTCGATGGCGTATTCCAAAGCCAAATAGTGCGCTTTAAATAGAACCTGGTGCCACTCTGATCTCCTGGCCAGCGATGGTGGGTAGCACGGGCGAGGGCAAATGTTGACTCCCTTTTCTTGCTTCGCCTCTTCCTTCCCGCCAGGGTGATTTGGTGGGGGAGTCACGGACTTCTCCCTTTTCTTCTGCAGCTGTCGTGGAGTAGGAGGCAGCGGACTGATAAGAGCAGGTGGTGCGGAGAGATGCCTTTTCCAATCCCTCCAGCTGGGTGAGAGTTCTTGTGGTATAACTGCGGGTTGGTCCCGAATGCGATGTTCTGCGTAGGCAATCAATGTTGGCCCCGCCTTTTTATCTCTCGGTGTTGGTGGGGGAATTTATTTTTATTTATTTATTTTATTTATTGTGCTTACACTCGAGTCCTTTTCAAGTAATTATATGCTTTGCGTTTATGCGGCCACCGCCGTCTTAGCGTTGATGACCAACCTCCGGAGTGAAAACGGTGGAAAACTCCTTCACTGGTTGTATATGCCAATCATTCACAGGATACATAGTTATAAATTTTTATATATTATGACATAACAACAATCCCTAAACACCGTTATGCAAAATTTAAATACAGGACCTCGAGGGATAAGTAGCGACTTAAAATTTAAGTAATTTTGTGTTGTCGCTACTGAGTTCAGTTAGATTAAATTGTAAGATTAAGATTAAAAATTAAAATTTAGAAAAACAGGAAAAAGTAGTAAAAAAAAAGTAAATATAAATATAAAAGCTAAAAAGCTAAAAGCTCCCATGCCCACATCCGAATCGCTTCTGTGTGATTCCATAGCCAAGAGCCCATCCAGTCCCCAACGCACAGAGGCAACCCACAATCCCACCGGCACCCCCAAACCCGCGGCCGGCTCAAGCTCAGGCAGAAACACCGGCTGATCCCGTACAAAAGAGGGGCGAAAAAAAGGCGAAAAAGACCCCGAAAGGAAAAGCCAGCGTCACAGACATAGGAGCCACAACCACAGGAATGGAAATCACCTCCACTAATTACATCTTGAGAATAGAGGCCGGCCGGATCATAGGAAAAACCTCGCCACGCAGAGAACCAAACGAGCCCATTCAGACTACACGAATATCCACCCCAAATTCCCCAGAGTAGCGGTTCCACAACCAAGCCTTGACTCCCCTGTCGAATACTCCCAGACTACTTACAGATTTTAGTTCAGGCGAAAGGCCATTAAATAGTGATGGTGCACGGAAATTGAAAGATCTTTTAAATAGCTCGGTTCGGGGATGAGGCACAGATACAGTCAAGTCCCTCCTAGATGGTCTATGTCTCTGCGATGAGTAATATCCACCCATTTTAAAGAATTCTCTTAAGCATTTATACTCATACAGGTATTGTAGAGGAAAAACATTCCAGATAGGAAAAATTCCTTTCACTGTTTCCCACCTTCGCCTACCTAGCAAAGCTCTAAGCGACATGCGCTGTGAAACGCAAACAGCCTTCAAAGTAGTCGGACAAGCGCCACCCCACAATGTCAAACCATATGAAAGCCGACTCTCTATACAAGCTCGATAAAAATTTTTCTTAACTGTTTCCGGCACCATCCTTGACAGCTCATAGCACCCCCTAACACTAGAACACAGAGAACCTCTCATTTTCTCCACATGGGGCTTCCAATTCAATTTTCCATCTATTACAACACCCAAATATCTCGTACTATCCACATTGGGAACACGAAAACAGTGAGCATCGCAATTATCCCCGGTACATGACTGAGAATGAGAGATTAAATCACTTGCGTCCCTCCCTCTATAGGCACCAAAACAGACCATAACGCTCTTGTCACTGAGGATCATCATGTGTGAGTCCAACCAATCCCTTATCCTAATAAGGTCACTACGAATCATGAAATTAAGTTCATCCCTAGAATTGGCAGAATAGGTCAATGAAATGTCATCAGCATAAGCAACCAGTTTGCCATTCAAATCCAGTCTACAAAGGTCATTTATGTATACCAGGAAGAGAATAGGACCCAATACACTGCCCTGAGGAACACCGCAAGTAATTCGTCCTGGCTCACTAACCACCTCACCAACTCTTGATACCTGCACTCTGCCCTCCAGATATGACTTCAGAAACTCGGGATTGGGAAACCTCGTATTTTACATTTCGTATTTTACATCTTCGTATTGCACATTTCGTATTGCGGAAACTTCGTATTTCAGCACATTTCGTATTTTACCATTTCGTATTTCACATTTCGTCTTTCATACATTTTGTACAAAAATTGAACATTTCGTCTGCCATACATTTCATACAAGCATATCAACCAATAAAATAATAGAATTGTAGTTTTATAAGGTCAAGGGCGTTATGCGCCTCGGGTCTAAGTTTGAAGTCGAACATCATGCTTTTTAATTATTCATTTATTTAAAATTTTTATGTAAATTTCCAACTGCTTCAGCAAATATTTCAAATTTTACCACCAAGTCTGAGAAATATTGGTAAATGTTTACAATATGCTCTTAAAACCCATTTGAGCCTTTTATTCATAACTTTATCAAGACATTAGATGGAGATTTTATAAAAGGGAAACGTGACCATTAAAATGGATTTTATAATAATTCCTTAAGTTTTTTTTGTAGATATATCTTGTGTAGCCGGGCTTTTGCCCTGAAAGATTCTTTATGGAGACCAAAGCTTTTCGCGGCCAATTGCCCAGCACCGCCCAGGCTCTGTGCCTCCATCCGATCTCTTCCAGGCCATGTTACCGACTGACTGACAGTTATCTCTTGTCTTATCTCCTGTTATCCTGTTAACCAAGGCCAAGCTCACAGACGACGAGCAACCGAACCAGTAAAAGGCCTTGCTTGGAGCGGGAGGCGGGAAATATGAAGTTGCTGCGAACAGGGAAGGGATAGCCGAGCCATTGCCGCTCTGTATTATTATTATTGGATATGAGATGGAGGTAGTCCAAGTGAACATTTCGTCCTTTGACACCGTGTATTTTGATTTCGTTAAAACTATTAAAAATTGACTAGATTTCGAGCAAAAATCACTGAAGACTAATTGGACATGAATCACAGAACCAAGTTTTACCAATTTCGAAGCCCCATTTAATAACTTAGGCCCCATTTTCGAAGCAAAATATCGGAGTCCATTTGACATTTCAAAATTTAGGTTATGTTTCGTTCTTTTAGCGATTTTAATCATTTCTTGGACTGTTTTCACTAGTTTTTCATCACTATATGTTAAAAAATTACTTGTTTCAAGGAATTTGTGTGGTAGTTCCCCGACACCTAAAGCTTAAAATCTCCCGCTTGTGGCATTCTTCCGTTTCGTGATGTTATCATCGCCGGCTAGCGCTGCTTGCTCAGTTCGATCCTCGCTCACCCTCAGTGTTAGTCGATCACTAGACAGCGAGAGAAGAAGACATTCTCTCCAAAAGTTCGAGAAAGGAGTTATCTTACTGCCCATTCAGTCAGATTAGTTTCGGGAACAAGCGAAGAGGGGTTGCGAGCAAGTGAGAGCAAGCCCCAGTTCTGCCTACACGGCGGGCAAAAGTGGATTTCACCTCCACATTTGAATGTTATTTTTTCACCAAAACTTAAAAAATTATCGAAAAACTAAGAAAATGTGGGAGCATTTCGCATGCAAACAACTGAGCATTCTCAAAGTCGCACACTTACGCAGCTATCATCAGCAGGCTGTCATACACGCTCACTTCCCTATCCTTATTCAGATCGGCAATGGCCGAGCTCAATTTCGCTATCAGGAGGAAAGTTTCTCTAACACTTAAAAATTTCTATTTTTTATCATATAAAACTGCAGCCTATTTATATATTACGTTTTTTTTTGCCAAACATTTTTTTTTAATGAAATCCGTACAAGAAAAAGTATGCGGCTGTCGAAAATTGCATTAAAGTAGTCGTAAACGACTATTCGAACCGATCTATAATTAAATTTTTGCGCGGAATTTCTCAAAATTTTCAGTTTTCACTATCTCAGCAATAAAATTTTTCTATATAAAGTAAAATTTACGAATTTTATTTTCTTTCAACTTCGTCGTATTCCACATTCAGATATGAAAAAAACCAAAGGCACGGAAACAAAAATATAGAAAAACAAAACGAAAGAAATAAAAAGAATATAAAATAAAAAAAAATAAAAACGACACGTCTGACACAGGGTAAGGGGACCCAGCATTGAGCCATTAATTAACGCCCTGGTTTAGGAACTATTTCAGCCCTAATCGGCAAGGTCTGAGCGGCCCAGCAACGAAAGAGTTCCCTGTTCGACATTTCCCGACGGTCACGGCTCCCAAATGTTCAGAAAGTGGTGGCCACCAACATTGCCGCTCTGAATATGGATAGGGAAGTGAGCACGCTCACTTCCCTATCCATATTCAGAGCGGCAATGCCACCAAGGAGAACTATTGCTTCAACCGCGTTCGTTTTTTCCCACGCCGTA
>NW_026604682.1:0-15742 GCF_024763615.1 Phlebotomus papatasi
TCATGATCCCACCCTTGGGAGTTTTTTTTTTTATTTTTATAAATGCCAAAATCTGCTCTATAAACCGCAATTCTTAAAATTTCTCAATGAAAATCACATTAGAATACTTCAAATAATTCTAACAATCAATTAATATCTTTAGTTGAATTTTTTCTTGGAAAAATTCCCATTAAAAATCATCATGATCCCACCCTTGGGAGTTTTTTTTTAATTTTTTAAAATGCCAAAATCTGCTCTAGAAACCGCAATTCTTAAAATTTCTCAATGAAAATCACATTAGAATACTTCAAATAATTCTAACAATCAATTAATATCTTTAGTTGAATTTTTTCTTGGAAAAATTCCCATTAAAAATCATTATGATCCCACCCTTGGGAGTTTTTTTTAATTTTTTAAAAATGCCAAAATCTGCTCTAGAAACCGCAATTCTTAAAATTTCTCAATGAAAATCACATTAGAATACTTCAAATAATTCTAACAATCAATTAATATCTTTAGTTGAATTTTTTCTTGGAAAAATTCCCATTAAAAATCATCATGATTCCACCCTTGGGAGTTTTTTTTATTTTTTTAAAAATGCCAAAATCTGCTCTAGAAACCGCAATTCTTAAAATTTCTCAATGAAAATCACATTAGAATACTTCAAATAATTCTAACAATCAATTAATATCTTTAGTTGAATTTTTTCTTGGAAAAATTCCCATTAAAAATCATCATGATCCCACCCTTGGGAGTTTTTTTTTAATTTTTTAAAAATGCCAAAATCTGCTCTAGAAACCGCAATTCTTAAAATTTCTCAATGAAAATCACATTAGAATACTTCAAATAATTCTAACAATCAATTAATATCTTTAGTTGAATTTTTTCTTGGAAAAATTCCCATTAAAAATCATCATGATCCCACCCTTGGGAGTTTTTTTTTAATTTTTTAAAAATGCCAAAATCTGCTCTAGAAACCGCAATTCTTAAAATTTCTCAATGAAAATCACATTAGAATACTTCAAATAATTCTAACAATCAATTAATATCTTTAGTTGAATTTTTTCTTGGAAAAATTCCCATTAAAAATCATCATGATCCCACCCTTGGGAGTTTTTTTTTTAATTTTTTAAAAATGCCAAAATCTGCTCTAGAAACCGCAATTCTTAAAATTTCTCAATGAAAATCACATTAGAATACTTCAAATAATTCTAACAATCAATTAATATCTTTAGTTGAATTTTTTCTTGGAAAAATTCCCATTAAAAATCATCATGATCCCACCCTTGGGAGTTTTTTTTTTAATTTTTTAAAAATGCCAAAATCTGCTCTAGAAACCGCAATTCTTAAAATTTCTCAATGAAAATCACATTAGAATACTTCAAATAATTCTAACAATCAATTAATATCTTTAGTTGAATTTTTTCTTGGAAAAATTCCCATTAAAAATCATCATGATCCCACCCTTGGGAGTTTTTTTTTAATTTTTTAAAAATGCCAAAATCTGCTCTAGAAACCGCAATTCTTAAAATTTCTCAATGAAAATCACATTAGAATACTTCAAATAATTCTAACAATCAATTAATATCTTTAGTTGAATTTTTTCTTGGAAAAATTCCCATTAAAAATCATCATGATCCCACCCTTGGGAGTTTTTTTTTAATTTTTTAAAAATGCCAAAATCTGCTCTAGAAACCGCAATTCTTAAAATTTCTCAATGAAAATCACATTAGAATACTTCAAATAATTCTAACAATCAATTAATATCTTTAGTTGAATTTTTTCTTGGAAAAATTCCCATTAAAAATCATCATGATCCCACCCTTGGGAGTTTTTTTTTAATTTTTTAAAAATGCCAAAATCTGCTCTAGAAACCGCAATTCTTAAAATTTCTCAATGAAAATCACATTAGAATACTTCAAATAATTCTAACAATCAATTAATATCTTTAGTTGAATTTTTTCTTGGAAAAATTCCCATTAAAAATCATCATGATCCCACCCTTGGGAGTTTTTTTTTTAATTTTTTAAAAATGCCAAAATCTGCTCTAGAAACCGCAATTCTTAAAATTTCTCAATGAAAATCACATTAGAATACTTCAAATAATTCTAACAATCAATTAATATCTTTAGTTGAATTTTTTCTTGGAAAAATTCCCATTAAAAATCATCATGATCCCACCCTTGGGAGTTTTTTTTTAATTTTTTAAAAATGCCAAAATCTGCTCTAGAAACCGCAATTCTTAAAATTTCTCAATGAAAATCACATTAGAATACTTCAAATAATTCTAACAATCAATTAATATCTTTAGTTGAATTTTTTCTTGGAAAAATTCCCATTAAAAATCATCATGATCCCACCCTTGGGAGTTTTTTTTTAATTTTTTAAAAATGCCAAAATCTGCTCTAGAAACCGCAATTCTTAAAATTTCTCAATGAAAATCACATTAGAATACTTCAAATAATTCTAACAATCAATTAATATCTTTAGTTGAATTTTTTCTTGGAAAAATTCCCATTAAAAATCATCATGATCCCACCCTTGGGAGTTTTTTTTTAATTTTTTAAAAATGCCAAAATCTGCTCTAGAAACCGCAATTCTTAAAATTTCTCAATGAAAATCACATTAGAATACTTCAAATAATTCTAACAATCAATTAATATCTTTAGTTGAATTTTTTCTTGGAAAAATTCCCATTAAAAATCATCATGATCCCACCCTTGGGAGTTTTTTTTTAATTTTTTAAAAATGCCAAAATCTGCTCTAGAAACCGCAATTCTTAAAATTTCTCAATGAAAATCACATTAGAATACTTCAAATAATTCTAACAATCAATTAATATCTTTAGTTGAATTTTTTCTTGGAAAAATTCCCATTAAAAATCATCATGATCCCACCCTTGGGAGTTTTTTTTTAATTTTTTAAAAATGCCAAAATCTGCTCTAGAAACCGCAATTCTTAAAATTTCTCAATGAAAATCACAAATAATTCTAACAATCAATTAATATCTTTAGTTGAATTTTTTCTTGGAAAAATTCCCATTAAAAATCATCATGATCCCACCCTTGGGAGTTTTTTTTTAATTTTTTAAAAATGCCAAAATCTGCTCTAGAAACCGCAATTCTTAAAAATCACATTCTTGGAAAAATTCCCATTAAAAATCATCATGATCCCACCCTTGGGAGTTTTTTTTTAATTTTTTAAAAATGCCAAAATCTGCTCTAGAAACCGCAATTCTTAAAATTTCTCAATGAAAATCACATTGAATCAAATAAATCTAACAATCTCCAAAATCTGCTCTAGAAACCGCAATTCTTAAAATTTCTCAATGAAAATCACATTAGAATACTTCAAATAATTCTAACAATCAATTAATATCTTTAGTTGAATTTTTTCTTGGAAAAATTCCCATTAAAAATCATCATGATCCCACCCTTGATCCCACCCTTTTTTTTTTTAATTTTTTAAAAATGCCAAAATCTGCTCTAGAAACCGCAATTCTTAAAATTTCTCAATGAAAATCACATTAGAATACTTCAAATAATTCTAACAATCAATTAATATCTTTAGTTGAATTTTTTCTTGGAAAAATTCCCATTAAAAATCATCATGATCCCACCCACCCTTGGGAGTTTTTTTTAATTTTTTAAAAATGCCAAAATCTGCTCTAGAAACCGCAATTCTTAAAATTTCTCAATGAAAATCACATTAGAATACTTCAAATAATTCTAACAATCAATTAATATCTTTAGTTGAATTTTTTCTTGGAAAAATTCCCATTAAAAATCATCATGATCCCACCCTTGGGAGTTTTTTTTTAATTTTTTAAAAATGCCAAAATCTGCTCTAGAAACCGCAATTCTTAAAATTTCTCAATGAAAATCACATTAGAATACTTCAAATAATTCTAACAATCAATTAATATCTTTAGTTGAATTTTTTCTTGGAAAAATTCCCATTAAAAATCATCATGATCCCACCCTTGGGAGATCCCACCCTTGGGAGTTTTTTTTTAATTTTTTAAAAATGCCAAAATCTGCTCTAGAAACCGCAATTCTTAAAATTTCTCAATGAAAATCACATTAGAATACTTCAAATAATTCTAACAATCAATTAATATCTTTAGTTGAATTTTTTCTTGGAAAAATTCCCATTAAAAATCATCATGATCCCACCCTTGGGAGTTTTTTTTTAATTTTTTAAAAATGCCAAAATCTGCTCTAGAAACCGCAATTCTTAAAATTTCTCAATGAAAATCACATTAGAATACTTCAAATAATTCTAACAATCAATTAATATCTTTAGTTGAATTTTTTCTTGGAAAAATTCCCATTAAAAATCATCATGATCCCACCCTTGGGCAATTCTTAAAACTTCAAATAATTCTAACAATCAATTAATATCTTTAGTTGAATTTTTTCTTGGAAAAATTCCCATTAGAAACCGCAAAAAATCATCATGATCCCACCCTTGGGAGTTTTTTTTTTAATTTTTTAAAAATGCCAAAATCTGCTCTAGAAACCGCAATTCTTAAAATTTCTCAATGAAAATCACATTAGAATACTTCAAATAATTCTAACAATCAATTAATATCTTTAGTTGAATTTTTTCTTGGAAAAATTCCCATTAAAAATCATCATGATCCCACCCTTGGGAGTTTTTTTTTTAATTTTTTAAAAATGCCAAAATCTGCTCTAGAAACCGCAATTCTTAAAATTTCTCAATGAAAATCACATTAGAATACTTCAAATAATTCTAACAATCAATTAATATCTTTAGTTGAATTTTTTCTTGGAAAAATTCCCATTAAAAATCATCATGATCCCACCCTTGGGAGTTTTTTTTTTAATTTTTTAAAAATGCCAAAATCTGCTCTAGAAACCGCAATTCTTAAAATTTCTCAATGAAAATCACATTAGAATACTTCAAATAATTCTAACAATCAATTAATATCTTTAGTTGAATTTTTTCTTGGAAAAATTCCCATTAAAAATCATCATGATCCCACCCTTGGGAGTTTTTTTTTAATTTTTTAAAAATGCCAAAATCTGCTCTAGAAACCGCAATTCTTAAAATTTCTCAATGAAAATCACATTAGAATACTTCAAATAATTCTAACAATCAATTAATATCTTTAGTTGAATTTTTTCTTGGAAAAATTCCCATTAAAAATCATCATGATCCCACCCTTGGGAGTTTTTTTTTAATTTTTTAAAAATGCCAAAATCTGCTCTAGAAACCGCAATTCTTAAAATTTCTCAATGAAAATCACATTAGAATACTTCAAATAATTCTAACAATCAATTAATATCTTTAGTTGAATTTTTTCTTGGAAAAATTCCCATTAAAAATCATCATGATCCCACCCTTGAATACTTCAAATAATTCTAACAATCAATTAATATCTTTAGGAGTTTTTTTTTAATTTTTTAAAAATGCCAAAATCTGCTCTAGAAACCGCAATTCTTAAAATTTCTCAATGAAAATCACATTAGAATACTTCAAATAATTCTAACAATCAATTAATATCTTTAGTTGAATTTTTTCTTGGAAAAATTCCCATTAAAAATCATCATGATCCCACCCTTGGGAGTTTTTTTTTAATTTTATAAAAATGCCAAAATCTGCTCTAGAAACCGCAATTCTTAAAATTTCTCAATGAAAATCACATTAGAATACTTCAAATAATTCTAACAATCAATTAATATCTTTAGTTGAATTTTTTCTTGGAAAAATTCCCATTAAAAATCATCATGATCCCACCCTTGGGAGTTTTTTTTTAATTTTTTAAAAATGCCAAAATCTGCTCTAGAAACCGCAATTCTTAAAATTTCTCAATGAAAATCACATTAGAATACTTCAAATAATTCTAACAATCAATTAATATCTTTAGTTGAATTTTTTCTTGGAAAAATTCCCATTAAAAATCATCATGATCCCACCCTTGGGAGTTTTTTTTTAATTTTTTAAAAATGCCAAAATCTGCTCTAGAAACCGCAATTCTTAAAATTTCTCAATGAAAATCACATTAGAATACTTCAAATAATTCTAACAATCAATTAATATCTTTAGTTGAATTTTTTCTTGGAAAAATTCCCATTAAAAATCATCATGATCCCACCCTTGGGAGTTTTTTTTTAATTTTTTAAAAATGCCAAAATCTGCTCTAGAAACCGCAATTCTTAAAATTTCTCAATGAAAATCACATTAGAATACTTCAAATAATTCTAACAATCAATTATTATCTTTAGTTGAATTTTTTCTTGGAAAAATTCCCATTAAAAATCATCATTATCCCACCCTTGGGAGTTTTTTTTAATTTTTTAAAAATGCCAAAATCTGCTCTAGAAACCGCAATTCTTAAAATTTCTCAATGAAAATCACATTAGAATACTTCAAATAATTCTAAAAATCAATTAATATCTTTAGTTGAATTTTTTCTTGGAAAAATTCCCATTAAAAATCATCATGATCCCACCCTTGGGAGTTTTTTTTTAATTTTTTAAAAATGCCAAAATCTGCTCTAGAAACCGCAATTCTTAAAATTTCTCAATGAAAATCACATTAGAATACTTCAAATAATTCTAACAATCAATTAATATCTTTAGTTGAATTTTTTCTTGGAAAAATTCCCATTAAAAATCATCATGATCCCACCCTTGGGAGTTTTTTTTTAATTTTTTAAAAATGCCAAAATCTGCTCTAGAAACCGCAATTCTTAAAATTTCTCAATGAAAATCACATTAGAATACTTCAAATAATTCTAACAATCAATTAATATCTTTAGTTGAATTTTTTCTTGGAAAAATTCCCATTAAAAATCATCATGATCCCACCCTTGGGAGTTTTTTTTTTAATTTTTTAAAAATGCCAAAATCTGCTCTAGAAACCGCAATTCTTAAAATTTCTCAATGAAAATCACATTAGAATACTTCAAATAAATCTAACAATCAATTAATGTCTTTAGTTGAATTTTTTCTTGGAAAAATTCCCATTAAAAATCATCATGATCCCACCCTTGGGAGTTTTTTTTTAATTTTTATAAATGCCAAAATCTGCTCTAGAAACCGCAATTCTTAAAATTTCTCAATGAACATCTCATTAGAATACTTCAAATAATTCTAACAATCAATTAATATCTTTAGTTGAATTTTTTCTTGGAAAAATTCCCATTAAAAATCATCATGATCCCACCCTTGGGAGTTTTTTTTTAATTTTTTAAAAATGCCAAAATCTGCTCTAGAAACCGCAATTCTTAAAATTTCTCAATGAAAATCACATTAGAATACTTCAAATAATTCTAACAATCAATTAATATCTTTAGTTGAATTTTTTCTTGGAAAAATTCCCATTAAAAATCATTATGATCCCACCCTTGGGAGTTTTTTTTAATTTTTTAAAAATGCCAAAATCTGCTCTAGAAACCGCAATTCTTAAAATTTCTCAATGAAAATCACATTAGAATACTTCAAATAATTCTAACAATCAATTAATATCTTTAGTTGAATTTTTTCTTGGAAAAATTCCCATTAAAAATCATCATGATTCCACCCTTGGGAGTTTTTTTTTATTTTTTTAAAAATGCCAAAATCTGCTCTAGAAACCGCAATTCTTAAAATTTCTCAATGAAAATCACATTAGAATACTTCAAATAATTCTAACAATCAATTAATATCTTTAGTTGAATTTTTTCTTGGAAAAATTCCCATTAAAAATCATCATGATCCCACCCTTGGGAGTTTTTTTTTAATTTTTTAAAAATGCCAAAATCTGCTCTAGAAACCGCAATTCTTAAAATTTCTCAATGAAAATCACATTAGAATACTTCAAATAATTCTAACAATCAATTAATATCTTTAGTTGAATTTTTTCTTGGAAAAATTCCCATTAAAAATCATCATGATCCCACCCTTGGGAGTTTTTTTTTTTAATTTTTAAAAATGCCAAAATCTGCTCTAGAAACCGCAATTCTTAAAATTTCTCAATGAAAATCACATTAGAATACTTCAAATAATTCTAACAATCAATTAATATCTTTAGTTGAATTTTTTCTTGGAAAAATTCCCATTAAAAATCATCATGATCCCACCCTTGGGAGTTTTTTTTTAATTTTTTAAAAATGCCAAAATCTGCTCTAGAAACCGCAATTCTTAAAATTTCTCAATGAAAATCACATTAGAATACTTCAAATAATTCTAACAATCAATTAATATCTTTAGTTGAATTTTTTCTTGGAAAAATTCCCATTAAAAATCATCATGATCCCACCCTTGGGAGTTTTTTTTTAATTTTTTAAAAATGCCAAAATCTGCTCTAGAAACCGCAATTCTTAAAATTTCTCAATGAAAATCACATTAGAATACTTCAAATAATTCTAACAATCAATTAATATCTTTAGTTGAATTTTTTCTTGGAATACTTCAAATAATTCTAACAATCAATTAATATCTTTAAATTTTTTCTTGGAAAAATTCCCATTAAAAATCATCATGATCCCACCCTTGGGAGTTTTTTTTTTAATTTTTTAAAAATGCCAAAATCTGCTCTAGAAACCGCAATTCTTAAAATTTCTCAATGAAAATCACATTAGAATACTTCAAATAATTCTAACAATCAATTAATATCTTTAGTTGAATTTTTTCTTGGAAAAATTCCCATTAAAAATCATCATGATCCCACCCTTGGGAGTTTTTTTTTAATTTTTTAAAAATGCCAAAATCTGCTCTAGAAACCGCAATTCTTAAAATTTCTCAATGAAAATCACATTAGAATACTTCAAATAATTCTAACAATCAATTAATATCTTTAGTTGAATTTTTTCTTGGAAAAATTCCCATTAAAAATCATTATGATCCCACCCTTGGGAGTTTTTTTTTAATTTTTTAAAAATGCCAAAATCTGCTCTAGAAACCGCAATTCTTAAAATTTCTCAATGAAAATCACATTAGAATACTTCAAATAATTCTAACAATCAATTAATATCTTTAGTTGAATTTTTTCTTGGAAAAATTCCCATTAAAAATCATCATGATCCCACCCTTGGGAGAATACTTCAAATAATTCTAACAATCAATTTTTTTTTAATTTTTTAAAAATGCCAAAATCTGCTCTAGAAACCGCAATTCTTAAAATTTCTCAATGAAAATCACATTAGAATACTTCAAATAATTCTAACAATCAATTAATATCTTTAGTTGAATTTTTTCTTGGAAAAATTCCCATTAAAAATCATCATGATCCCACCCTTGGGAGTTTTTTTTTTAATTTTTTAAAAATGCCAAAATCTGCTCTAGAAACCGCAATTCTTAAAATTTCTCAATGAAAATCACATTAGAATACTTCAAATAATTCTAACAATCAATTAATATCTTTAGTTGAATTTTTTCTTGGAAAAATTCCCATTAAAAATCATCATGATCCCACCCTTGGGAGTTTTTTTTTAATTTTTTAAAAATGCCAAAATCTGCTCTAGAAACCGCAATTCTTAAAATTTCTCAATGAAAATCACATTAGAATACTTCAAATAATTCTAACAATCAATTAATATCTTTAGTTGAATTTTTTCTTGGAAAAATTCCCATTAAAAATCATCATGATCCCACCCTTGGGAGTTTTTTTTTAATTTTTTAAAAATGCCAAAATCTGCTCTAGAAACCGCAATTCTTAAAATTTCTCAATGAAAATCACATTAGAATACTTCAAATAATTCTAACAATCAATTAATATCTTTAGTTGAATTTTTTCTTGGAAAAATTCCCATTAAAAATCATCATGATCCCACCCTTGGGAGTTTTTTTTTAATTTTTTAAAAATGCCAAAATCTGCTCTAGAAACCGCAATTCTTAAAATTTCTCAATGAAAATCACATTAGAATACTTCAAATAATTCTAACAATCAATTAATATCTTTAGTTGAATTTTTTCTTGGAAAAATTCCCATTAAAAATCATCATGATCCCACCCTTGGGAGTTTTTTTTAATTTTTTAAAAATGCCAAAATCTGCTCTAGAAACCGCAATTCTTAAAATTTCTCAATGAAAATCACATTAGAATACTTCAAATAATTCTAACAAGAATACTTCAATGAAAATCACATTAGAATAAATAATTCTAACAATCAATTAATATCTTTAGTTGAATTTTTTCTTGGAAAAATTCCCATTAAAAATCATCATGATCCCACCCTTGGGAGTTTTTTTTTTAATTTTTTAAAAATGCCAAAATCTGCTCTAGAAACCGCAATTCTTAAAATTTCTCAATGAAAATCACATTAGAATACTTCAAATAATTCTAACAATCAATTAATATCTTTAGTTGAATTTTTTCTTGGAAAAATTCCCATTAAAAATCATCATGATCCCACCCTTGGGAGTTTTTTTTTTAATTTTTTAAAAATGCCAAAATCTGCTCTAGAAACCGCAATTCTTAAAATTTCTCAATGAAAATCACATTAGAATACTTCAAATAATTCTAACAATCAATTAATATCTTTAGTTGAATTTTTTCTTGGAAAAATTCCCATTAAAAATCATCATGATCCCACCCTTGGGAGTTTTTTTTTAATTTTTTAAAAATGCCAAAATCTGCTCTAGAAACCGCAATTCTTAAAATTTCTCAATGAAAATCACATTAGAATACTTCAAATAATTCTAACAATCAATTAATGTCTTTAGTTGAATTTTTTCTTGGAAAAATTCCCATTAAAAATCATCATGATCCCACAAAATCTGCTTGGGAGTTGAATTTTTTCTTTTTTTTTTAAGTTTTTTTTTTAATTTTTTAAAAATGCCAAAATCTGCTCTAGAAACCGCAATTCTTAAAATTTCTCAATGAAAATCACATTAGAATACTTCAAATAATTCTAACAATCAATTAATATCTTTAGTTGAATTTTTTCTTGGAAAAATTCCCATTAAAAATCATCATGATCCCACCCTTGGGAGTTTTTTTTTAATTTTTTAAAAATGCCAAAATCTGCTCTAGAAACCGCAATTCTTAAAATTTCTCAATGAAAATCACATTAGAATACTTCAAATAATTCTAACAATCAATTAATATCTTTAGTTGAATTTTTTCTTGGAAAAATTCCCATTAAAAATCATCATGATCCCACCCTTGGGAGTTTTTTTTTAATTTTTTAAAAATGCCAAAATCTGCTCTAGAAACCGCAATTCTTAAAATTTCTCAATGAAAATCACATTAGAATACTTCAAATAATTCTAACAATCAATTAATATCTTTAGTTGAATTTTTTCTTGGAAAAATTCCCATTAAAAATCATCATGATCCCACCCTTGGGAGTTTTTTTTTAATTTTTTAAAAATGCCAAAATCTGCTCTAGAAACCGCAATTCTTAAAATTTCTCAATGAAAATCACATTAGAATACTTCAAATAATTCTAACAATCAATTAATATCTTTAGTTGAATTTTTTCTTGGAAAAATTCCCATTAAAAATCATCATGATCCCACCCTTGGGAGTTTTTTTTTAATTTTTTAAAAATGCCAAAATCTGCTCTAGAAACCGCAATTCTTAAAATTTCTCAATGAAAATCACATTAGAATACTTCAAATAATTCTAACAATCAATTAATATCTTTAGTTGAATTTTTTCTTGGAAAAATTCCCATTAAAAATCATCATGATCCCACCCTTGGGAGTTTTTTTTGATAATTTTTTAAAAATGCCAAAATCTGCTCTAGAAACCGCAATTCTTAAAATTTCTCAATGAAAATCACATTAGAATACTTCAAATAATTCTAACAATCAATTAATATCTTTAGTTGAATTTTTTCTTGGAAAAATTCCCATTAAAAATCATCATGATCCCACCCTTGGGAGTTTTTTTTTTAATTTTTTAAAAATGCCAAAATCTGCTCTAGAAACCGCAATTCTTAAAATTTCTCAATGAAAATCACATTAGAATACTTCAAATAATTCTAACAATCAATTAATATCTTTAGTTGAATTTTTTCTTGGAAAAATTCCCATTAAAAATCATCATGATCCCACCCTTGGGAGTTTTTTTTTAATTTTTTAAAAATGCCAAAATCTGCTCTAGAAACCGCAATTCTTAAAATTTCTCAATGAAAATCACATTAGAATACTTCAAATAATTCTAACAATCAATTAATATCTTTAGTTGAATTTTTTCTTGGAAAAATTCCCATTAAAAATCATCATGATCCCACCCTTGGGAGTTTTTTTTGGAAAAATTTTTTAAAAATGCCAAAATCTGCTCTAGAAACCGCAATTCTTAAAATTTCTCAATGAAAATCACATTAGAATACTTCAAATAATTCTAACAATCAATTAATATCTTTAGTTGAATTTTTTCTTGGAAAAATTCCCATTAAAAATCATCATGATCCCACCCTTGGGAGTTTTTTTTTTAATTTTTTAAAAATGCCAAAATCTGCTCTAGAAACCGCAATTCTTAAAATTTCTCAATGAAAATCACATTAGAATACTTCAAATAATTCTAACAATCAATTAATATCTTTAGTTGAATTTTTTCTTGGAAAAATTCCCATTAAAAATCATCATGATCCCACCCTTGGGAGTTTTTTTTTTAATTTTTTAAAAATGCCAAAATCTGCTCTAGAAACCGCAATTCTTAAAATTTCTCAATGAAAATCACATTAGAATACTTCAAATAATTCTAACAATCAATTAATATCTTTAGTTGAATTTTTTCTTGGAAAAATTCCCATTAAAAATCATCATGATCCCACCCTTGGGAGTTTTTTTTTTAATTTTTTAAAAATGCCAAAATCTGCTCTAGAAACCGCAATTCTTAAAATTTCTCAATGAAAATCACATTAGAATACTTCAAATAATTCTAACAATCAATTAATATCTTTAGTTGAATTTTTTCTTGGAAAAATTCCCATTAAAAATCATCATGATCCCACCCTTGGGAGTTTTTTTTTAATTTTTTAAAAATGCCAAAATCTGCTCTAGAAACCGCAATTCTTAAAATTTCTCAATGAAAATCACATTAGAATACTTCAAATAATTCTAACAATCAATTAATATCTTTAGTTGAATTTTTTCTTGGAAAAATTCCCATTAAAAATCATCATGATCCCACCCTTGGGAGTTTTTTTTTAATTTTTTTTCTGCTCTAGAAACCGCAATTCTTTTTCTCAATGAAAATCACATTAGAATACTTCAAATAAATCTAACAATCAATTAAAGTTGAATTTTTTCTTGGCATGATCCCACCCTTGGGAGTTTTTTTTTTATTTTTATAAATATCTGCTCTATAAACCGCAATTCTTAAAATTTCTCAATGAAAATCACATTAGAATACTTCAAATAATTCTAACAATCAATTATACTTTAGTTGAATCAATTTCATCATGATCCCACCCTTGGGAGTTTTTTTTTAATTTTTTAAAAATGCCAAAATCTGCTCTAGAAACCGCAATTCTTTTTCTCAATGAAAATCACATTAGAATACTTCAAATAATTCTAACCAATTAATATCTTTAGTTGAATTAAAAATTCATCATGATCCCACTTGGGAGTTTTTTTTAATTTTTTAAAAATGCCAAAATCTGCTCTAGAAACCGCAATTCTTAAAATTTCTCAATGTGGGAGAAAAATTCCCATTTTTTTTTTAATTTTTTAAAAATGCCAAAATCTGCTCTAGAAACCGCAATTCTTAAAATTTCTCAATGAAAATCACATTAGAATACTTCAAATAATTCTAACAATCAATTAATATCTTTAGTTGAATTTTTTCTTGGAAAAATTCCCATTAAAAATCATCATGATCCCACCCTTGAATTTTTTCTTGGATGATCCCACCCTTGGAGTTTTTTTTTAATTTTTTAAAAATGCCAAAATCTGCTCTAGAAACCGCAATTCTTATTTCTCAATTCACATTAGAATACTTTAATTCTAACAATCATCTTTAGTTGAATTTTTTCTTATTCTTTATGATCCCACCCTTGAATTTTTTTCTGCTCTAGAAACCGCAAAAAATTTCCAATGAAAATTACATTAGAATACTTTATTCTAACAATCAATTAATATCTTTAGTTGAATTTTTTCTTGGAAAAATTCCCATTAAAAATCATCATTATCCCACCTGCTCTGCAATTCTTAAAATTTCTCAATGAAAATCACATTAGAATACTTCAAATAATTCTAAAAATCAATTAATATCTTTAGTTGAATTTTTTCTTTTCCCATTTCATCATGATCCCAAGTTTTTTTTTTAAAAAA
The DNA here is from genome assembly GCF_024763615.1 of Phlebotomus papatasi. NCBI lineage: Eukaryota > Metazoa > Arthropoda > Insecta > Diptera > Psychodidae > Phlebotomus > Phlebotomus papatasi. The sequence goes on from NW_026604682.1 coordinate 14,213, forward strand.
TGCCAAAATCTGCTCTAGAAACCGCAATTCTTAAAATTTCTCAATGAAAATCACATTAGAATACTTCAAATAATTCTAACAATCAATTAATATCTTTAGTTGAATTTTTTCTTGGAAAAATTCCCATTAAAAATCATCATGATCCCACCCTTGGGAGTTTTTTTTTAATTTTTTAAAAATGCCAAAATCTGCTCTAGAAACCGCAATTCTTAAAATTTCTCAATGAAAATCACATTAGAATACTTCAAATAATTCTAACAATCAATTAATATCTTTAGTTGAATTTTTTTCTTGGAAAAATTCCCATTAAATAATCATCATGATCCCACCCTTGGGAGTTTTTTTTTAATTTTTTAAAAATGCCAAAATCTGCTCTAGAAACCGCAATTCTTAAAATTTCTCAATGAGAATCACATTAGAATACTTCAGATAATTCTAACAATCAAGTAATATCTTTAGTTGAATTTTTTCTTGGAAAAATTCCCATTAAAAATCATCATGATCCCACCCTTGGGAGTTTTTTTTTTAATTTTTATAAATGCCAAAATCTGCTCTAGAAACCGCAATTCTTAAAATTTCTCAATGAAAATCACATTAGAATACTTCAAATAATTCTAACAATCAATTAATATCTTTAGTTGAATTTTTTCTTGGAAAAATTCCCATTAAAAATCATCATGATCCCACCCTTGGGAGTTTTTTTTTTAATTTTTTAAAAATGCCAAAATCTGCTCTAGAAACCGCAATTCTTAAAATTTCTCAATGAAAATCACATTAGAATACTTCAAATAATTCTAACAATCAATTAATATCTTTAGTTGAATTTTTTCTTGGAAAAATTCCCATTAAAAATCATCATGATCCCACCCTTGGGAGTTTTTTTTTAATTTTTTAAAAATGCCAAAATCTGCTCTAGAAACCGCAATTCTTAAAATTTCTCAATGAAAATCACATTAGAATACTTCAAATAATTCTAACAATCAATTAATATCTTTAGTTGAATTTTTTCTTGGAAAAATTCCCATTAAAAATCATCATGATTCCACCCTTGGGAGTTTTTTTTTTTATTTTTTTAAAAATGCCAAAATCTGCTCTAGAAACCGCAATTCTTAAAATTTCTCAATGAAAATCACATTAGAATACTTCAAATAATTCTAACAATCAATTAATATCTTTAGTTGAATTTTTTCTTGGAAAAATTCCCATTAAAAATCATCATGATCCCACCCTTGGGAGTTTTTTTTTAATTTTTTAAAAATGCCAAAATCTGCTCTAGAAACCGCAATTCTTAAAATTTCTCAATGAAAATCACATTAGAATACTTCAAATAATTCTAACAATCAATTAATATCTTTAGTTGAATTTTTTCTTGGAAAAATTCCCATTAAAAATCATCATGATCCCACCCTTGGGAGTTTTTTTTTTAATTTTTTAAAAATGCCAAAATCTGCTCTAGAAACCGCAATTCTTAAAATTTCTCAATGAAAATCACATTAGAATACTTCAAATAAATCTAACAATCAATTAATA
>NW_026604683.1:0-15710 GCF_024763615.1 Phlebotomus papatasi
GAGCAGATTTTGGCATTTTTAAAAAATTAAAAAAAAACTCCCAAGGGTGGGATCATGATGATTTTTAATGGGAATTTTTCCAAGAAAAAATTCAACTAAAGATATTAATTGATTGTTAGAATTATTTGAAGTATTCTAATGTGATTTTCATTGAGAAATTTTAAGAATTGCGGTTTCTAGAGCAGATTTTGGCATTTTTAAAAAATTAAAAAAAAACTCCCAAGGGTGGGATCATGATGATTTTTAATGGGAATTTTTCCAAGAAAAAATTCAACTAAAGATATTAATTGATTGTTAGAATTATTTGAAGTATTCTAATGTGATTTTCATTGAGAAATTTTAAGAATTGCGGTTTCTAGAGCAGATTTTGGCATTTTTAAAAAATTAAAAAAAAACTCCCAAGGGTGGGATCATAATGATTTTTAATGGGAATTTTTCCAAGAAAAAATTCAACTAAAGATATTAATTGATTGTTAGAATTATTTGAAGTATTCTAATGTGATTTTCATTGAGAAATTTTAAGAATTGCGGTTTCTAGAGCAGATTTTGGCATTTTAAAAAATTAAAAAAAAACTCCCAAGGGTGGGATCATAATGATTTTTAATGGGAATTTTTCCAAGAAAAAATTCAACTAAAGATATTAATTGATTGTTAGAATTATTTGAAGTATTCTAATGTGATTTTCATTGAGAAATTTTAAGAATTGCGGTTTCTAGAGCAGATTTTGGCATTTTTAAAAAATTAAAAAAAAACTCCCAAGGGTGGGATCATGATGATTTTTAATGGGAATTTTTCCAAGAAAAAATTCAACTAAAGATATTAATTGATTGTTAGAATTATTTGAAGTATTCTAATGTGATTTTCATTGAGAAATTTTAAGAATTGCGGTTTCTAGAGCAGATTTTGGCATTTTTAAAAAATTAAAAAAAAACTCCCAAGGGTGGGATCATGATGATTTTTAATGGGAATTTTTCCAAGAAAAAATTCAACTAAAGATATTAATTGATTGTTAGAATTATTTGAAGTATTCTAATGTGATTTTCATTGAGAAATTTTAAGAATTGCGGTTTCTAGAGCAGATTTTGGCATTTTTAAAAAATTAAAAAAAAACTCCCAAGGGTGGGATCATGATGATTTTTAATGGGAATTTTTCCAAGAAAAAATTCAACTAAAGATATTAATTGATTGTTAGAATTATTTGAAGTATTCTAATGTGATTTTCATTGAGAAATTTTAAGAATTGCGGTTTCTAGAGCAGATTTTGGCATTTTTAAAAAATTAAAAAAAAACTCCCAAGGGTGGGATCATGATGATTTTTAATGGGAATTTTTCCAAGAAAAAATTCAACTAAAGATATTAATTGATTGTTAGAATTATTTGAAGTATTCTAATGTGATTTTCATTGAGAAATTTTAAGAATTGCGGTTTCTAGAGCAGATTTTGGCATTTTTAAAAAATTAAAAAAAAACTCCCAAGGGTGGGATCATGATGATTTTTAATGGGAATTTTTCCAAGAAAAAATTCAACTAAAGATATTAATTGATTGTTAGAATTATTTGAAGTATTCTAATGTGATTTTCATTGAGAAATTTTAAGAATTGCGGTTTCTAGAGCAGATTTTGGCATTTTTAAAAAATTAAAAAAAAACTCCCAAGGGTGGGATCATGATGATTTTTAATGGGAATTTTTCCAAGAAAAAATTCAACTAAAGATATTAATTGATTGTTAGAATTATTTGAAGTATTCTAATGTGATTTTCATTGAGAAATTTTAAGAATTGCGGTTTCTAGAGCAGATTTTGGCATTTTTAAAAAATTAAAAAAAAACTCCCAAGGGTGGGATCATGATGATTTTTAATGGGAATTTTTCCAAGAAAAAATTCAACTAAAGATATTAATTGATTGTTAGAATTATTTGAAGTATTCTAATGTGATTTTCATTGAGAAATTTTAAGAATTGCGGTTTCTAGAGCAGATTTTGGCATTTTTAAAAAATTAAAAAAAAACTCCCAAGGGTGGGATCATGATGATTTTTAATGGGAATTTTTCCAAGAAAAAATTCAACTAAAGATATTAATTGATTGTTAGAATTATTTGAAGTATTCTAATGTGATTTTCATTGAGAAATTTTAAGAATTGCGGTTTCTAGAGCAGATTTTGGCATTTTTAAAAAATTAAAAAAAACTCCCAAGGGTGGGATCATGATGATTTTTAATGGGAATTTTTCCAAGAAAAAATTCAACTAAAGATATTAATTGATTGTTAGAATTATTTGAAGTATTCTAATGTGATTTTCATTGAGAAATTTTAAGAATTGCGGTTTCTAGAGCAGATTTTGGCATTTTTAAAAAATTAAAAAAAAACTCCCAAGGGTGGGATCATGATGATTTTTAATGGGAATTTTTCCAAGAAAAAATTCAACTAAAGATATTAATTGATTGTTAGAATTATTTGAAGTATTCTAATGTGATTTTCATTGAGAAATTTTAAGAATTGCGGTTTCTAGAGCAGATTTTGGCATTTTTAAAAAATTAAAAAAAAACTCCCAAGGGTGGGATCATGATGATTTTTAATGGGAATTTTTCCAAGAAAAAATTCAACTAAAGATATTAATTGATTGTTAGAATTATTTGAAGTATTCTAATGTGATTTTCATTGAGAAATTTTAAGAATTGCGGTTTCTAGAGCAGATTTTGGCATTTTTAAAAAATTAAAAAAAAACTCCCAAGGGTGGGATCATGATGATTTTTAATGGGAATTTTTCCAAGAAAAAATTCAACTAAAGATATTAATTGATTGTTAGAATTATTTGAAGTATTCTAATGTGATTTTCATTGAGAAATTTTAAGAATTGCGGTTTCTAGAGCAGATTTTGGCATTTTTAAAAAATTAAAAAAAAACTCCCAAGGGTGGGATCATAATGATTTTTAATGGGAATTTTTCCAAGAAAAAATTCAACTAAAGATATTAATTGATTGTTAGAATTATTTGAAGTATTCTAATGTGATTTTCATTGAGAAATTTTAAGAATTGCGGTTTCTAGAGCAGATTTTGGCATTTTTAAAAAATTAAAAAAAACTCCCAAGGGTGGGATCATGATGATTTTTAATGGGAATTTTTCCAAGAAAAAATTCAACTAAAGATATTAATTGATTGTTAGAATTATTTGAAGTATTCTAATGTGATTTTCATTGAGAAATTTTAAGAATTGCGGTTTCTAGAGCAGATTTTGGCATTTTTAAAAAATTAAAAAAAAACTCCCAAGGGTGGGATCATGATGATTTTTAATGGGAATTTTTCCAAGAAAAAATTCAACTAAAGATATTAATTGATTGTTAGAATTATTTGAAGTATTCTAATGTGATTTTCATTGAGAAATTTTAAGAATTGCGGTTTCTAGAGCAGATTTTGGCATTTTTAAAAAATTAAAAAAAAACTCCCAAGGGTGGGATCATGATGATTTTTAATGGGAATTTTTCCAAGAAAAAATTCAACTAAAGATATTAATTGATTGTTAGAATTATTTGAAGTATTCTAATGTGATTTTCATTGAGAAATTTTAAGAATTGCGGTTTCTAGAGCAGATTTTGGCATTTTTAAAAAATTAAAAAAAAACTCCCAAGGGTGGGATCATGATGATTTTTAATGGGAATTTTTCCAAGAAAAAATTCAACTAAAGATATTAATTGATTGTTAGAATTATTTGAAGTATTCTAATGTGATTTTCATTGAGAAATTTTAAGAATTGCGGTTTCTAGAGCAGATTTTGGCATTTTTAAAAAATTAAAAAAAAACTCCCAAGGGTGGGATCATGATGATTTTTAATGGGAATTTTTCCAAGAAAAAATTCAACTAAAGATATTAATTGATTGTTAGAATTATTTGAAGTATTCTAATGTGATTTTCATTGAGAAATTTTAAGAATTGCGGTTTCTAGAGCAGATTTTGGCATTTTTAAAAAATTAAAAAAAAACTCCCAAGGGTGGGATCATGATGATTTTTAATGGGAATTTTTCCAAGAAAAAATTCAACTAAAGATATTAATTGATTGTTAGAATTATTTGAAGTATTCTAATGTGATTTTCATTGAGAAATTTTAAGAATTGCGGTTTCTAGAGCAGATTTTGGCATTTTTAAAAAATTAAAAAAAAACTCCCAAGGGTGGGATCATGATGATTTTTAATGGGAATTTTTCCAAGAAAAAATTCAACTAAAGATATTAATTGATTGATTGTTAGAATTATTTGAAGTATTCTAATGTGATTTTCATTGAGAAATTTTAAGAATTGCGGTTTCTAAGAATTTTTCCAAGAAAAAATTCAACTAAAGATATTAATTGATTGTTTGAATTATTTGAAGTATTCTAATGTGCATTGAGAAATTTTAAGAATTGCGGTTTCTAGAGCAGATTTTGGCATTTTTAAAAAAAAAAAAAACTCCCAAGGGTGGGATCATGATGATTTTTAATGGGAATTTTTCCAAGAAAAAATTCAACTAATGATATTAATTGATTGTTAGAATTATTTGAGGTATTCTAATGTGATTTTCATTGAGAAATTTTAAGAATTGCGGTTTCTAGAGCAGATTTTGTCATTTTTAAAAAATTAAAAAAAAAACTCCCAAGGGTGGGATCATGATGATTTTTAATGGGAATTTTTCCAAGAAAAAATTCAACTAAAGATATTAATTGATTGTTAGAATTATTTGAAGTATTCTAATGTGATTTTCATTGAGAAATTTTAAGAATTGCGGTTTCTAGAGCAGATTTTGGCATTTTTAAAAAATTAAAAAAAAACTCCCAAGGGTGGGATCATGATGATTTTTAATGGGAATTTTTCCAAGAAAAAATTCAACTAAAGATATTAATTGATTGTTAGAATTATTTGAAGTATTCTAATGTGATTTTCATTGAGAAATTTTAAGAATTGCGGTTTCTAGAGCAGATTTTGGCATTTTTAAAAAATTAAAAAAAAACTCCCAAGGGTGGGATCATGATGATTTTTAATGGGAATTTTTCCAAGAAAAAAATTCAACTAAAGATATTAATTGATTGGTAGAATTATTTGAAGTATTCTAATGTGATTTTCATTGAGAAATTTTAAGAATTGCGGTTTCTAGAGCAGATTTTGGCATTTTTAAAAAATTAAAAAAAAACTCCCAAGGGTGGGATCATGATGATTTTTAATGGGAATTTTTCCAAGAAAAAATTCAACTAAAGATATTAATTGATTGTTAGAATTATTTGAAGTATTCTAATGTGATTTTCATTGAGAAATTTTAAGAATTGCGGTTTCTAGAGCAGATTTTGGCATTTTTAAAAAATTAAAAAAAAAACTCCCAAGGGTGGGATCATGATGATTTTTAATGGGAATTTTTCCAAGAAAAAATTCAACTAAAGATATTAATTGATTGTTAAAATTATTTGAAGTATTCTAATGTGATTTTCATTGAGAAATTTTAAGAATTGCGGTTTCTAGAGCAGATTTTGGCATTTTTAAAAAATTAAAAAAAAACTCCCAAGGGTGGGATCATAATGATTTTTAATGGGAATTTTTCCAAGAAAAAATTCAACTAAAGATATTAATTGATTGTTAGAATTATTTGAAGTATTCTAATGTGATTTTCATTGAGAAATTTTAAGAATTGCGGTTTCTAGAGCAGATTTTGGCATTTTTAAAAAATTAAAAAAAAACTCCCAAGGGTGGGATCATGATGATTTTTAATGGGAATTTTTCCAAGAAAAAATTCAACTAAAGATATTAATTGATTGTTAGAATTATTTGAAGTATTCTAATGTGATTTTCATTGAGAAATTTTAAGAATTGCGGTTTCTAGAGCAGATTTTGGCATTTTTAAAAAATTAAAAAAAGCTCCCAAGGGTGGGATCATAATGATTTTTAATGGGAATTTTTCCAAGAAAAAATTCAACTAAAGATATTAATTGATTGGTAGAATTATTTGAAGTATTCTAATGTGATTTTCATTGAGAAATTTTAAGAATTGCGGTTTCTAGAGCAGATTTTGGCATTTTTAAAAAATTAAAAAAAAACTCCCAAGGGTGGGATCATGATGATTTTTAATGGGAATTTTTCCAAGAAAAAATTCAACTAAAGATATTAATTGATTGTTAGAATTATTTGAAGTATTCTAATGTAATTTTCATTGAGAAATTTTAAGAATTGCGGTTTCTAGAGCAGATTTTGGCATTTTTAAAAAATTAAAAAAAAAACTCCCAAGGGTGGGATCATGATGATTTTTAATGGGAATTTTTCCAAGAAAAAATTCAACTAAAGATATTAATTGATTGTTAGAATTATTTGAAGTATTCTAATGTGATTTTCATTGAGAAATTTTAAGAATTGCGGTTTCTAGAGCAGATTTTGGCATTTTTAAAAAATTAAAAAAAAACTCCCAAGGGTGGGATCATGATGATTTTTAATGGGAATTTTTCCAAGAAAAAATTCAACTAAAGATATTAATTGATTGTTAGAATTATTTGAAGTATTCTAATGTGATTTTCATTGAGAAATTTTAAGAATTGCGGTTTCTAGAGCAGATTTTGGCATTTTTAAAAAATTAAAAAAAAACTCCCAAGGGTGGGATCATGATGATTTTTAATGGGAATTTTTCCAAGAAAAAATTCAACTAAAGATATTAATTGATTGTTAGAATTATTTGAAGTATTCTAATGTGATTTTCATTGAGAAATTTTAAGAATTGCGGTTTCTAGAGCAGATTTTGGCATTTTTAAAAAATTAAAAAAAAAACTCCCAAGGGTGGGATCATAATGATTTTTAATGGGAATTTTTCCAAGAAAAAATTCAACTAAAGATATTAATTGATTGTTAGAATTATTTGAAGTATTCTAATGTGATTTTCATTGAGAAATTTTAAGAATTGCGGTTTCTAGAGCAGATTTTGGCATTTTTAAAAAATTAAAAAAAAACTCCCAGGGGTGGGATCATAATGATTTTTAATGGGAATTTTTCCAAGAAAAAATTCAACTAAAGATATTAATTGATTGTTAGAATTATTTGAAGTATTCTAATGTGATTTTCATTGAGAAATTTTAAGAATTGCGGTTTCTAGAGCAGATTTTGGCATTTTTAAAAAAATTAAAAAAAAACTCCCAAGGGTGGGATCATGATGATTTTTAATGGGAATTTTTCCAAGAAAAAATTCAACTAAAGATATTAATTGATTGTTAGAATTATTTGAAGTATTCTAATGTGATTTTCATTGAGAAATTTTAAGAATTGCGGTTTCTAGAGCAGATTTTGGCATTTTTAAAAAATTAAAAAAAAACTCCCAAGGGTGGGATCATGATGATTTTTAATGGGAATTTTTCCAAGAAAAAATTCAACTAAAGATATTAATTGATTGTTAGAATTATTTGAAGTATTCTAATGTGATTTTCATTGAGAAATTTTAAGAATTGCGGTTTCTAGAGCAGATTTTGGCATTTTTAAAAAATTAAAAAAAAAACTCCCAAGGGTGGGATCATGATGATTTTTAATGGGAATTTTTCCAAGAAAAAATTCAACTAAAGATATTAATTGATTGTTAGAATTATTTGAAGTATTCTAATGTGATTTTCATTGAGAAATTTTAAGAATTGCGGTTTCTAGAGCAGATTTTGGCATTTTTAAAAAATTAAAAAAAAACTCCCAAGGGTGGGATCATGATGATTTTTAATGGGAATTTTTCCAAGAAAAAATTCAACTAAAGATATTAATTGATTGGTAGAATTATTTGAAGTATTCTAATGTGATTTTCATTGAGAAATTTTAAGAATTGCGGTTTCTAGAGCAGATTTTGGCATTTTTAAAAAATTAAAAAAAAACTCCCAAGGGTGGGATCATGATGATTTTTAATGGGAATTTTTCCAAGAAAAAATTCAACTAAAGATATTAATTGATTGTTAGAATTATTTGAAGTATTCTAATGTGATTTTCATTGAGAAATTTTAAGAATTGCGGTTTCTAGAGCAGATTTTGGCATTTTTAAAAAATTAAAAAAAAACTCCCAAGGGTGGGATCATGATGATTTTTAATGGGAATTTTTCCAAGAAAAAATTCAACTAAAGATATTAATTGATTGTTAAAATTATTTGAAGTATTCTAATGTGATTTTCATTGAGAAATTTTAAGAATTGCGGTTTCTAGAGCAGATTTTGGCATTTTTAAAAAATTAAAAAAAAACTCCCAAGGGTGGGATCATAATGATTTTTAATGGGAATTTTTCCAAGAAAAAATTCAACTAAAGATATTAATTGATTGTTAGAATTATTTGAAGTATTCTAATGTGATTTTCATTGAGAAATTTTAAGAATTGCGGTTTCTAGAGCAGATTTTGGCATTTTTAAAAAATTAAAAAAAAACTCCCAAGGGTGGGATCATGATGATTTTTAATGGGAATTTTTCCAAGAAAAAATTCAACTAAAGATATTAATTGATTGTTAGAATTATTTGAAGTATTCTAATGTGATTTTCATTGAGAAATTTTAAGAATTGCGGTTTCTAGAGCAGATTTTGGCATTTTTAAAAAATTAAAAAAAGCTCCCAAGGGTGGGATCATAATGATTTTTAATGGGAATTTTTCCAAGAAAAAATTCAACTAAAGATATTAATTGATTGTTAGAATTATTTGAAGTATTCTAATGTGATTTTCATTGAGAAATTTTAAGAATTGCGGTTTCTAGAGCAGATTTTGGCATTTTTAAAAAATTAAAAAAAAACTCCCAAGGGTGGGATCATGATGATTTTTAATGGGAATTTTTCCAAGAAAAAATTCAACTAAAGATATTAATTGATTGTTAGAATTATTTGAAGTATTCTAATGTGATTTTCATTGAGAAATTTTAAGAATTGCGGTTTCTAGAGCAGATTTTGGCATTTTTAAAAAATTAAAAAAAAACTCCCAAGGGTGGGATCATGATGATTTTTAATGGGAATTTTTCCAAGAAAAAATTCAACTAAAGATATTAATTGATTGTTAGAATTATTTGAAGTATTCTAATGTGATTTTCATTGAGAAATTTTAAGAATTGCGGTTTCTAGAGCAGATTTTGGCATTTTTAAAAAATTAAAAAAAAACTCCCAAGGGTGGGATCATGATGATTTTTAATGGGAATTTTTCCAAGAAAAAATTCAACTAAAGATATTAATTGATTGTTAGAATTATTTGAAGTATTCTAATGTGATTTTCATTGAGAAATTTTAAGAATTGCGGTTTCTAGAGCAGATTTTGGCATTTTTAAAAAATTAAAAAAAAACTCCCAAGGGTGGGATCATGATGATTTTTAATGGGAATTTTTCCAAGAAAAAATTCAACTAAAGATATTAATTGATTGTTAGAATTATTTGAAGTATTCTAATGTGATTTTCATTGAGAAATTTTAAGAATTGCGGTTTCTAGAGCAGATTTTGGCATTTTTGGCAAAAAATTAAAAAAAAACTCCCAAGGGTGGGATCATGATGATTTTTAATGGGAATTTTTCCAAGAAAAAATTCAACTAAAGATATTAATTGATTGTTAGAATTATTTGAAGTATTCTAATGTGATTTTCATTGAGAAATTTTAAGAATTGCGGTTTCTAGAGCAGATTTTGGCATTTTTAAAAAATTAAAAAAAAACTCCCAAGGGTGGGATCATGATGATTTTTAATGGGAATTTTTCCAAGAAAAAATTCAACTAAAGATATTAATTGATTGTTAGAATTATTTGAAGTATTCTAATGTGATTTTCATTGAGAAATTTTAAGAATTGCGGTTTCTAGAGCAGATTTTGGCATTTTTAAAAAATTAAAAAAAAACTCCCAAGGGTGGGATCATGATGATTTTTAATGGGAATTTTTCCAAGAAAAAATTCAACTAAAGATATTAATTGATTGTTAGAATTATTTGAAGTATTCTAATGTGATTTTCATTGAGAAATTTTAAGAATTGCGGTTTCTAGAGCAGATTTTGGCATTTTTAAAAAATTAAAAAAAAACTCCCAAGGGTGGGATCATGATGATTTTTAATGGGAATTTTTCCAAGAAAAAATTCAACTAAAGATATTAATTGATTGTTAGAATTATTTGAAGTATTCTAATGTGATTTTCATTGAGAAATTTTAAGAATTGCGGTTTCTAGAGCAGATTTTGGCATTTTTAAAAAATTAAAAAAAAAAAACTCCCAAGGGTGGGATCATGATGATTTTTAATGGGAATTTTTCCAAGAAAAAATTCAACTAAAGATATTAATTGATTGTTAGAATTATTTGAAGTATTCTAATGTGATTTTCATTGAGAAATTTTAAGAATTGCGGTTTCTAGAGCAGATTTTGGCATTTTTAAAAAATTAAAAAAAAAACTCCCAAGGGTGGGATCATGATGATTTTTAATGGGAATTTTTCCAAGAAAAAATTCAACTAAAGATATTAATTGATTGTTAGAATTATTTGAAGTATTCTAATGTGATTTTCATTGAGAAATTTTAAGAATTGCGGTTTCTAGAGCAGATTTTGGCATTTTTAAAAAATTAAAAAAAAACTCCCAAGGGTGGGATCATGATGATTTTTAATGGGAATTTTTCCAAGAAAAAATTCAACTAAAGATATTAATTGATTGTTAAAATTATTTGAAGTATTCTAATGTGATTTTCATTGAGAAATTTTAAGAATTGCGGTTTCTAGAGCAGATTTTGGCATTTTTAAAAAATTAAAAAAAAACTCCCAAGGGTGGGATCATAATGATTTTTAATGGGAATTTTTCCAAGAAAAAATTCAACTAAAGATATTAATTGATTGTTAGAATTATTTGAAGTATTCTAATGTGATTTTCATTGAGAAATTTTAAGAATTGCGGTTTCTAGAGCAGATTTTGGCATTTTTAAAAAATTAAAAAAAAACTCCCAAGGGTGGGATCATGATGATTTTTAATGGGAATTTTTCCAAGAAAAAATTCAACTAAAGATATTAATTGATTGTTAGAATTATTTGAAGTATTCTAATGTGATTTTCATTGAGAAATTTTAAGAATTGCGGTTTCTAGAGCAGATTTTGGCATTTTTAAAAAATTAAAAAAAGCTCCCAAGGGTGGGATCATAATGATTTTTAATGGGAATTTTTCCAAGAAAAAATTCAACTAAAGATATTAATTGATTGGTAGAATTATTTGAAGTATTCTAATGTGATTTTCATTGAGAAATTTTAAGAATTGCGGTTTCTAGAGCAGATTTTGGCATTTTTAAAAAATTAAAAAAAAACTCCCAAGGGTGGGATCATGATGATTTTTAATGGGAATTTTTCCAAGAAAAAATTCAACTAAAGATATTAATTGATTGTTAGAATTATTTGAAGTATTCTAATGTAATTTTCATTGAGAAATTTTAAGAATTGCGGTTTCTAGAGCAGATTTTGGCATTTTTAAAAAATTAAAAAAAAACTCCCAAGGGTGGGATCATGATGATTTTTAATGGGAATTTTTCCAAGAAAAAATTCAACTAAAGATATTAATTGATTGTTAGAATTATTTGAAGTATTCTAATGTGATTTTCATTGAGAAATTTTAAGAATTGCGGTTTCTAGAGCAGATTTTGGCATTTTTAAAAAATTAAAAAAAAACTCCCAAGGGTGGGATCATGATGATTTTTAATGGGAATTTTTCCAAGAAAAAATTCAACTAAAGATATTAATTGATTGTTAGAATTATTTGAAGTATTCTAATGTGATTTTCATTGAGAAATTTTAAGAATTGCGGTTTCTAGAGCAGATTTTGGCATTTTTAAAAAATTAAAAAAAAACTCCCAAGGGTGGGATCATGATGATTTTTAATGGGAATTTTTCCAAGAAAAAATTCAACTAAAGATATTAATTGATTGTTAGAATTATTTGAAGTATTCTAATGTGATTTTCATTGAGAAATTTTAAGAATTGCGGTTTCTAGAGCAGATTTTGGCATTTTTAAAAAATTAAAAAAAAAACTCCCAAGGGTGGGATCATAATGATTTTTAATGGGAATTTTTCCAAGAAAAAATTCAACTAAAGATATTAATTGATTGTTAGAATTATTTGAAGTATTCTAATGTGATTTTCATTGAGAAATTTTAAGAATTGCGGTTTCTAGAGCAGATTTTGGCATTTTTAAAAAATTAAAAAAAAACTCCCAAGGGTGGGATCATGATGATTTTTAATGGGAATTTTTCCAAGAAAAAATTCAACTAAAGATATTAATTGATTGTTAGAATTATTTGAAGTATTCTAATGTGATTTTCATTGAGAAATTTTAAGAATTGCGGTTTCTAGAGCAGATTTTGGCATTTTTAAAAAATTAAAAAAAAACTCCCAAGGGTGGGATCATGATGATTTTTAATGGGAATTTTTCCAAGAAAAAATTCAACTAAAGATATTAATTGATTGTTAGAATTATTTGAAGTATTCTAATGTGATTTTCATTGAGAAATTTTAAGAATTGCGGTTTCTAGAGCAGATTTTGGCATTTTTAAAAAATTAAAAAAAAACTCCCAAGGGTGGGATCATGATGATTTTTTTTAATGGGAATTTTTCCAAGAAAAAATTCAACTAAAGATATTAATTGATTGTTAGAATTATTTGAAGTATTCTAATGTGATTTTCATTGAGAAATTTTAAGAATTGCGGTTTCTAGAGCAGATTTTGGCATTTTTAAAAAATTAAAAAAAAACTCCCAAGGGTGGGATCATGATGATTTTTAATGGGAATTTTTCCAAGAAAAAATTCAACTAAAGATATTAATTGATTGTTAGAATTATTTGAAGTATTCTAATGTGATTTTCATTGAGAAATTTTAAGAATTGCGGTTTCTAGAGCAGATTTTGGCATTTTTAAAAAATTAAAAAATTAAAAAAAAACTCCCAAGGGTGGGATCATGATGATTTTTAATGGGAATTTTTCCAAGAAAAAATTCAACTAAAGATATTAATTGATTGTTAGAATTATTTGAAGTATTCTAATGTGATTTTCATTGAGAAATTTTAAGAATTGCGGTTTCTAGAGCAGATTTTGGCATTTTTAAAAAATTAAAAAAAAACTCCCAAGGGTGGGATCATGATGATTTTTAATGGGAATTTTTCCAAGAAAAAATTCAACTAAAGATATTAATTGATTGTTAGAATTATTTGAAGTATTCTAATGTGATTTTCATTGAGAAATTTTAAGAATTGCGGTTTCTAGAGCAGATTTTGGCATTTTTAAAAAATTTTTAAAAAAAAAAAAAGCTCCCAAGGGTGGGAAAAAAAACAAGAAAAAGATTTTGGCAACTCCCAAGGGTGGGAATGATGATTTTTAATATTCCAAGAAAAAATTAAAGATTGATTGGTAGAATTATTTGAAGTATTCTAATGTGATTTCATTGAGAAATTTTAAAGGGTAATGGGAATTTTTCCAAGAAAAAATTCAACTAAAGATATTAATTGATTGTTAGAATTATTTGAAGGGACTCCCAATGATGATTTTTAATGGGAATTTTTCCAAGAAAAAATTCAACTAAAGATATTAATTGATTGTTAGAATTATTTGAAGTATTCTAATGTGATTTTCATTGAGAAATTTTAAGAATTGCGGTTTCTAGAGCAGATTTTGGCATTTTTAAAAAATTCCCAAAAAAAAAACTCCCAAGGGTGGGATCATGATGATTTTTAATGGGAATTTTTCCAAGAAAAAATTCAACTAAAGATATTAATTGATTGTTAGAATTATTTGAGGTATTCTAATGTGATTTTCATTGAGAAATTTTAAGAATTGCGGTTTCTAGAGCAGATTTTGGCATTTTTAAAAAATTAAAAAAAAACTCCCAAGGGTGGGATCATGATGATTTTTAATGGGAATTTTTCCAAGAAAAAATTCAACTAAAGATATTAATTGATTGTTAGAATTATTTGAAGTATTCTAATGTGATTTTCATTGAGAAATTTTAAGAATTGCGGTTTCTAGAGCAGATTTTGGCATTTTTAAAAAATTAAAAAAAAACTCCCAAGGGTGGGATCATGATGATTTTTAATGGGAATTTTTCCAAGAAAAAATTCAACTAAAGATATTAATTGATTGTTAGAATTATTTGAAGTATTCTAATGTGATTTTCATTGAGAAATTTTAAGAATTGCGGTTTCTAGAGCAGATTTTGGCATTTTTAAAAAATTAAAAAAAAAAAACTCCCAAGGGTGGGATCATGATGATTTTTAATGGGAATTTTTCCAAGAAAAAATTCAACTAAAGATATTAATTGATTGGTAGAATTATTTGAAGTATTCTAATGCGATTTTCATTGAGAAATTTTAAGAATTGCGGTTTCTAGAGCAGATTTTGGCATTTTTAAAAAATTAAAAAAAAACTCCCAAGGGTGGGATCATAATGATTTTTAATGGGAATTTTTCCAAGAAAAAATTCAACTAAAGATATTAATTGATTGTTAGAATTATTTGAAGTATTCTAATGTGATTTTCATTGAGAAATTTTAAGAATTGCGGTTTCTAGAGCAGATTTTGGCATTTTTAAAAAATTAAAAAAAAACTCCCAAGGGTGGGATCATGATGATTTTTAATGGGAATTTTTCCAAGAAAAAATTCAACTAAAGATATTAATTGATTGTTAGAATTATTTGAAGTATTCTAATGTGATTTTCATTGAGAAATTTTAAGAATTGCGGTTTCTAGAGCAGATTTTGGCATTTTTAAAAAATTAAAAAAAAACTCCCAAGGGTGGGATCATGATGATTTTTAATGGGAATTTTTCCAAGAAAAAATTCAACTAAAGATATTAATTGATTGTTAGAATTATTTGAAGTATTCTAATGTGATTTTCATTGAGAAATTTTAAGAATTGCGGTTTCTAGAGCAGATTTTGGCATTTTTAAAAAATTAAAAAAAAACTCCCAAGGGTGGGATCATGATGATTTTTAATGGGAATTTTTCCAAGAAAAAATTCAACTAAAGATATTAATTGATTGTTAGAATTATTTGAAGTATTCTAATGTGATTTTCATTGAGAAATTTTAAGAATTGCGGTTTCTAGAGCAGATTTTGGCATTTTTAAAAAATTAAAAAAAAACTCCCAAGGGTGGGATCATGATGATTTTTAATGGGAATTTTTCCAAGAAAAAATTCAACTAAAGATATTAATTGATTGTTAGAATTATTTGAAGTATTCTAATGTGATTTTCATTGAGAAATTTTAAGAATTGCGGTTTCTAGAGCAGATTTTGGCATTTTTAAAAAATTAAAAAAAAACTCCCAAGGGTGGGATCATGATGATTTTTAATGGGAATTTTTCCAAGAAAAAATTCAACTAAAGATATTAATTGATTGTTAGAATTATTTGAAGTATTCTAATGTGATTTTCATTGAGAAATTTTAAGAATTGCGGTTTCTAGAGCAGATTTTGGCATTTTTAAAAAATTAAAAAAAAACTCCCAAGGGTGGGATCATGATGATTTTTAATGGGAATTTTTCCAAGAAAAAATTCAACTAAAGATATTAATTGATTGTTAGAATTATTTGAAGTATTCTAATGTGATTTTCATTGAGAAATTTTAAGAATTGCGGTTTCTAGAGCAGATTTTGGCATTTTTAAAAAATTAAAAAAAAAAACTCCCAAGGGTGGGATCATGATGATTTTTAATGGGAATTTTTCCAAGAAAAAATTCAACTAAAGATATTAATTGATTGTTAGAATTATTTGAGGTATTCTAATGCG
>NW_026604684.1:0-15616 GCF_024763615.1 Phlebotomus papatasi
CCTTGGTTACCAATCAAAACAAGAGCTAACCAGAGCCACCGAGGAGATCTCAATGCAAACGAGAGCTGTCCGGAGCTACCAGAAGCCATCACTTGAACCCCCAGAAGAACATCAGAATGATCTTTTATATCATTCACTTTCTCAACCACTACACGCAGAGAAATTTCCAAGTATCCAGATTCAATCCCCATGGGATTGTTTCAATCCCACGATTTTTATCTCAAAAATATCCTAAAATTTCTTGAATCCAGGAGAAATGGGATTGAATTTTAGAAACAATGTGATTGATTTTATCCCAAAATGTGATTGTTTTTTAGAAATCCACATTTTAGGAACAAATGGGATTGTTTTCATCCCATGTTGTGATAGAATTTTAGAAACCAGTGAGATTGATTTTATACCATAATGTGATTGTTTTTTAGAAATCCACATTTTAGGAACAAATGGGATTGTTTTCATCCCATGTTGTGATAGAATTTTAGAAACCAGTGAGATTGATTTTATACCATAATGTGATTGTTTTTTAGAAATCCACATTTTAGGAACAAATGGGATTGTTTTCATCCCATGTTGTGATAGAATTTTAGAAACCAGTGAGATTGATTTTATACCATAATGTGATTGTTTTTTAGAAATCCACATTTTAGGAACAAATGGGATTGTTTTCATCCCATGTTGTGATAGAATTTTAGAAACCAGTGAGATTGATTTTATACCATAATGTGATTGTTTTTTAGAAATCCACATTTTAGGAACAAATGGGATTGTTTTCATCCCATGTTGTGATAGAATTTTAGAAACCAGTGAGATTGATTTTATACCATAATGTGATTGTTTTTTAGAAATCCACATTTTAGGAACAAATGGGATTGTTTTCATCCCATGTTGTGATAGAATTTTAGAAACCAGTGAGATTGATTTTATACCATAATGTGATTGTTTTTTAGAAATCCACATTTTAGGAACAAATGGGATTGTTTTCATCCCATGTTGTGATAGAATTTTAGAAACCAGTGAGATTGATTTTATACCATAATGTGATTGTTTTTTAGAAATCCACATTTTAGGAACAAATGGGATTGTTTTCATCCCATGTTGTGATAGAATTTTAGAAACCAGTGAGATTGATTTTATACCATAATGTGATTGTTTTTTAGAAATCCACATTTTAGGAACAAATGGGATTGTTTTCATCCCATGTTGTGATAGAATTTTAGAAACCAGTGAGATTGATTTTATACCATAATGTGATTGTTTTTTAGAAATCCACATTTTAGGAACAAATGGGATTGTTTTCATCCCATGTTGTGATAGAATTTTAGAAACCAGTGAGATTGATTTTATACCATAATGTGATTGTTTTTTAGAAATCCACATTTTAGGAACAAATGGGATTGTTTTCATCCCATGTTGTGATAGAATTTTAGAAACCAGTGAGATTGATTTTATACCATAATGTGATTGTTTTTTAGAAATCCACATTTTAGGAACAAATGGGATTGTTTTCATCCCATGTTGTGATAGAATTTTAGAAACCAGTGAGATTGATTTTATACCATAATGTGATTGTTTTTTAGAAATCCACATTTTAGGAACAAATGGGATTGTTTTCATCCCATGTTGTGATAGAATTTTAGAAACCAGTGAGATTGATTTTATACCATAATGTGATTGTTTTTTAGAAATCCACATTTTAGGAACAAATGGGATTGTTTTCATCCCATGTTGTGATAGAATTTTAGAAACCAGTGAGATTGATTTTATACCATAATGTGATTGTTTTTTAGAAATCCACATTTTAGGAACAAATGGGATTGTTTTCATCCCATGTTGTGATAGAATTTTAGAAACCAGTGAGATTGATTTTATAGAAATCCACATTTTAGGAACAAATGGGATTGTTTTCATCCCATGTTGTGATAGAATTTTAGAAACCAGTGAGATTGATTTTATACCATAATGTGATTGTTTTTTAGAAATCCACATTTTAGGAACAAATGGGATTGTTTTCATCCCATGTTGTGATAGAATTTTAGAAACCAGTGAGATTGATTTTATACCATAATGTGATTGTTTTTTAGAAATCCACATTTTAGGAACAAATGGGATTGTTTCTGTCGCATTTTGGGATTGATTCTATCGCGTTATGGGATTGTTTCTATCCCAAAATGCGATTGAATCTATCCCACAATGCGATTGTTTTTATCGCATTTTGGGATTGATTCTATCGCATTATGGGATTGTTTTTATCCCACAATGCGATTGAATCTATCTCACAATGCGATTGATTCTATCGCATTATGGGATTGATTCTATCGCATTATGGGATTGTTTTTATCCCACAATGCGATTGAATCTATCCCACAATGCGATTGTTTCAATCGCATTATGGGATTGATTCTATCGCATTATGGGATTGTTTTTATCCCATAATGCGATTGAATCTATCCCACAATGCGATTGAATCTATCGCATTATGGGATTGATTCTATCGCATTATGGGATTGTTTTTATCCCACAATGCGATTGAATCTATCCCACAATGCGATTGTTTCTATCGCATTATGGGATTGATTCTATCGCATTATGGGATTGTTTTTATCCCATAATGCGATTGAATCTATCCCAAAATGCGATTGTTTTTATCGCATTTTGGGATTGATTCTATCGCATTATGGGATTGTTTTTATCCCACAATGCGATTGAATCTATCTCAGAATGCGATTGATTCTATCGCATTATGGGATTGATTCTATCGCATTATGGGATTGTTTTTATCCCACAATGCGATTGAATCTATCCCACAATGCGATTGTTTCAATCGCATTATGGGATTGATTCTATCGCATTATGGGATTGTTTTTATCCCATAATGCGATTGAATCTATCCCACAATGCGATTGAATCTATCGCATTATGGGATTGATTCTATCGCATTATGGGATTGTTTTTATCCCACAATGCGATTGAATCTATCCCACAATGCGATTGTTTCAATCGCATTATGGGATTGTTTTTATCCCATAATGCGATTGAATCTCTCCCACAATGCGATTGAATCTATCGCATTATGGGATTGATTCTATCGCATTATGAGATTGTTTTCATCCCACAATGCGATTGAATCTATTCCACAATGCGATTGAATCTATCGCATTATGGGATTGATTCTATCGCATTATGGGATTGTTTTTATCCCATAATGCGATTGAATCTATCCCACAATGCGATTGAATCTATCGCATTATGGGATTGATTCTATCGCATTATGGGATTGTTTTTATCCCACAATGCGATTGAATCTATCCCACAATGCGATTGTTTCAATCGCATTATGGGATTGATTCTATCGCATTATGGGATTGTTTTTATCCCACAATGCGATTGAATCTATCCCACAATGCGATTGAATCTATCCCACAATGCGATTGTTTTTATCACATTTTGGGATTGATTCTATCGCATTATGGGATTGTTTTTATCCCATAATGCGATTGAATCTATCCCACAATGCGATTGAATCTATCGCATTATGGGATTGATTCTATCGCATTATGGGATTGTTTTTATCTCATAATGCGATTGAATCTATCCCACAATGCGATTGAATCTATCGCATTATGGGATTGATTCTATCGCATTATGAGATTGTTTTCATCCCACAATGCGATTGAATCTATTCCACAATGCGATTGTTTTTATCGCATTATGAGATTGAATCTATCGCATTATGGGATTGTTTTTATCCCACAATGCGATTGAATCTATCCCACAATGCGATTGTTTTTATCACATTTTGGGATTGATTCTATCGCATTATAAGATTGTTTTATCCCATAATGCGATTGAATCTATTCCACAGTGCGATTGTTTCTATCCCACAATGCGATTGAATCTATCCCACAATGCGATTGTTTTTATCGCATTATGGGATTGATTCTATCGCATTATGGGATTGTTTTTATCCCACAATGCGATTAAATCTATCCCACAATGCGATTGTTTCTATCACATTATGGGATTGATTCTATCGCATTATGGGATTGTTTTATCCCATAATGCGATTGAATCTATTCCACAGTGCGATTGTTTCTATCCCACAATGCGATTGAATCTATCCCACAATGCGATTGTTTTTATCGCATTATGGGATTGATTCTATCGCATTATGGGATTGTTTTTATCCCACAATGCGATTAAATCTATCCCACAATGCGATTGTTTCTATCACATTATGGGATTGATTCTATCGCATTATGGGATTGTTTTATCCCATAATGCGATTGAATCTATTCCACAGTGCGATTGTTTCTATCCCACAATGCGATTGAATCTATCCCACAATGCGATTGTTTTTATCGCATTATGAGATTGAATCTATCGCATTATGGGATTGTTTTTATCCCACAATGCGATTGAATCTATCCCACAATGCGATTGAATCTATCCCACAATGCGATTGTTTTTATCACATTTTGGGATTGATTCTATCGCATTATAAGATTGTTTTTATCCCATAATGCGATTGAATATATTCCACAGTGCAATTGTTTCTATCCCACAATGCGATTGAATCTATCCCACAATGCGATTGTTTTTATCGCATTATGGGATTGATTCTATCGCGTTAGGGGATTGTTTTTATCCCATAATGTGATTGAATCTATCCTTAGGACTTGACTAATTTTTATCCGATTGATTTAAAATTATAACGAGAACTGCTTAGATGGGTATTGTATAGAAATGCAGGAGATTGTTAAGACTGATAAACAATTACATTTTACTTTTAGATAAATAAGATCGATTTTTTAGACCAAATATTGTTTGGTTAAAACAATTTTATAATGATCAATTCCTTACCAAAGTCATAGGAAATTGACAAGATATCTTTTAAGTTTTGACATTATATTTTAGATATAATCCCTTAATTATTCTTCGAAAAGCTTAAAATAACAAAAAAAACTAGAAAATCTATTTAAAGGTTGAAACTAATTTATTATATTTAATAGTGATTGATGTACATAAATTTAATTTTTAGTGTATTTGTTCTATATGTGTTTACTAACTTATTTACTGTTTTTATTTAAACTATATTTGGTCTACATTTATTGTATATCTAATCTGTATTTTAATAATATTTAATAAAATATTTAAGCAGTATTTTACTGCATATCTTTTCTGTGATATTTTTTATCTGTAATACTTTAACTTTTAAAAGTGTTCTAGTCTTACATAGGTTTTATTAAAATATATAATTTTTGGAAGTGGAGGTGTGTGTACTTCTTTGTACAAGATTATGTGAGTGTTTCCATTGATTTTCATGAGTTCAGTGGATCCCAAATGATTGTTAGAATTTGTGTCAAATTCTTCTACAATGAAATAGACTGTGTCGGACAGTAATACGAAATCGGTAATTTGGACCAACAATCCCTTAATTTCAATCACATCATCAATTTTGTACTGTTGGCCACTTATGATGCAATTGCTTAATGTTGAAGCCATACTACTTCCATCAAAATCTACTAAATTTGTTTTTATTGCATCAAAGTACGATTTGCATTGAAACTCCTTTGTGTCTTTAATTTCATATGTGACTTCAGGGATGTACAGTGCATTCTCACCAAAAATAGTGTAAGAAAATTTTAGAGAAAACTTCTTAGCAATGGAAAGACAGACATTCACCCTTGAATTCATATTCTCTGCATACGCTTTTAGCTCTTTGTGTTTTGCTTCAAATCGCATAGTCCACATGTGTTTTATGGGTCCACACTTTTCTATGGCCGTTACATAATGAGTGAGGAAGTGAAATTTAGGTTTCAAGTGAGCCTGGAATAATGTCTGAAATGAACTGTTGTGGGATTTTATTAAATCCCTCAACATTATTAAATCGGACTCAGTCATTGTTGGCTTTAATATTAGGTCTATCATTTTTAAAAGTATAAGGAAAAATTTCCAAACTTCATCATCTTCTGGGACGTAAGACCCGACAATGAAGGGGAAAAAGTGAATAAGTGCCTTCATTTCTGAGGCAGTGAATTTCAATTTTTTTTGTTTGAGGCGGTCCTCGGTAATTGCAATTCCCAAGTTCTTACCATGTGAATTGACGAGTTTTTTGTTATTATTAAATTGAGTTAAAGTGAAATACTTTTTTTTGTAAATAAAATAAAAAAGTATTTCAGCCAAATCATAACCACAAATTCCTTCAAAAAAATCGTGAAGAATGTCAAATGCAAAATTCTGTGTGACGTGGTATAAAGGCATGGTATTGAAAATGGAGTTTTCAATGACACCACAGGAATTATTCTGCAAGTGATCACTGTAGTTTGTAGCGTTTCGCAGTGCTTCGCGATCTTCAGACACAATCTGTTGACACACATTTCTCTTCAAGAAACAATTGCGACAAAAATAGTCAGCGTTAAATGATTTGGGAAACCCTAAGAGGCCGTTCAGAGCTAAGTTATCGCCCAAAATTTGACCAAGCAAAAAATAGACTTTGACTTGTTTTCCATCTATGGTCAGCAGAATTCCATTTTCATATAGATCTTTAAAAACCTCAATTAAAGGATAAAGAAATGATTCATTTCCATATTGTTTTAGATCTGAGGTTTTTATAAGTGCTGCCACAAATATATGGCTTAGGTGCGACAGATTTGCTTGTGGAATGATCGGTATTGTGTAATAAGCAGCACAAACAGCTGCAGTGTGGGGCCCCAAAGGGTTGTTTACCTCCACGTCGTCAAAATATAGAAAAATAGGTATGACAACCTTTTCATTAAAATGTTCGGATTTTTGTTTCCACACATCGCCGCAAACGAAATTTGAATTTAAATCACTCTCTGATATTTCTGCGAGCCTGGTTAATATACCCGAAAAAACTCCTTTTGCTTCAAGATATTTTTGTAATTGGAATTTTACAGGCATAAGAACTGCCTTAGTGTCAGATTCGTACAGGCCGACCTCTCCATTCCTCAACTCATTTATCACTTCGTTATTGACACTGTAACTGATTGGTTCGTGATATACATCCTGTTTTTTTAGTGTTGTACAGAATTTATGTTCTGTATTTAATAAATCCAACGTTTGATTGAAAAATCCAACGAATTGGGTTATTTTACTGTGATCATCATGACAAAGTGTAATTTTGTGCAATAAATTGCCAAGAGGATCTAAACAATATTTTTTCACGAGCTCTTGAATGGTTAAGATATCCTTTCGATTAAAGTGATTTATGTTGTGCAAAGAAAGAACGAATTTAATCAAATTATTTTCAATTTCTTCCTTTAGTTTTCCTATATCAAAAGTGTGCCCAGGCGACCCAGGTACTGATTCTGATTCAATTCCAGAAGGGAAAATAAAATTGGCCGATAGGTTTTGAACCGGCGACGTATCTGGTGGGATAGTATGACAATCAATGGAATCGTTCGAAGTGTCGTGTGAAGTGTTGTTAGTATGATTAGATTTCAAGTGTTTTTTGAATCTCTTGAGTGAGTTAAAAGTTTGATTACAGTAACCTTGCTTACACTGGAAAATATTATTCTCAATCTTATGTGCTATTTTAATATGGTTTATAGTACTATTTAAAGCAAGAAAAATTTTGGCACAAAAGCAACAGTTGTACATATTGATATTATTATATTATCAATTTAAAACTAAATTTTAACGTAAGGATGTGTCCTTCAAAATTGCAAATTGTATATGTTACTGACACATTGCGCGAATTATTTGTTTATATTCTGGAACGCACGTCACGATTACGCCGAAATTATTAAACCGGAACAAGCACCGAGCTAATTCATTAAACTCTCCTTAATCTAAAAAAGTAAAAAAACAGAAAAAAGGGGCAAATAAAATGTAATCTTTTACTGTAACTATGTATATGTTACTGACGCCTTTGCCCGAATTGTTTATTTATATGTTCTGGAACACACGTCACGATTACGCCGAAATAATTAAACCGGAGCAAGCACCGAGACAATTCATTAAAATCTCCTTAATCTAAAAAAGTAAAAAAAAAGAAAAACGGGGCAAATAAAATGTATTCTTGGAAGAAGCAAGTATAAATTCACAAACTTAAATTTTGTAAATAAAATTTAGTATAAAGAAAATAGTTGTGCATATAAGGATGATAATCTACTTTAATCCTTTAAGAACCATTTTTTAAAGCAAAGAAAAACTGGAAAGAAAACTGGAACTCACGAGATAGAGCTCTCCGCGAATTAATTTTTCGCATGATCTTTTGGGGCTTACTGATCTTACTAGAGATCAAATTGATTAATAAATTACAAAAGCATTTCAAAATCAAAAATTAGTAAATAAATGATCATTTTAGAATGTTCTGGCATGAGTTACAAGCATATGGACAAACAAAAAATGTAAACACGAGAAAAATAAGTCACTCACGGATAAACAAATCGATTCATTATACTCATTTCAAGACTAGTTAAACTTTGACTTTCGAAAATTGAAGATAGCGATTTTTTTTAGGTCATAGGCATGTTTAGGCGAAATGTTCGCCTGAATCACCCCCAAAACATATCCAAAAATAAAAGAAATCGTAGGAGCCGTTTTTGAGATAAACCAAAAAGCATGGTTTTCGAGGTGATGAAGGGGGGTGGGGGGAAAATAAAAATCATAATAATGTTCCTTGGGTCGACTTATGGGAGGTCCTCCGAAGACCCAAAGTTCGCATCTCTTACCGTTTCGCTTCTAGATGGGTAACAATTTTATGAACAGAAAAAAATATTTATAAAAAGATTGGTCGTTTACGGGTACTAAACTGATTGATTGGTTGGAAATTTCAAGAATAGGCGCTGCAGAGGTTTGACCTTTGACCTTCAAAATCCAAGATGGCAATTTTTTAGGTTATAGGTATGTTTGGCCGAAATGTTCGCCTGGACCACCTCCAAAACATATCCAAAAATAAAAGAAATTATTATTATTATTTTTTTATTTAATTCCCTTCCTCCTTGAGGATTTTCTCCTTTGCCGGGACAGGGAAAACCAAGATACAACAGAAGAAACAAATAGAGAAAAAGGGATATAATTTTTTTTTGGGATTTTTGAGAATAGATCAAAAGGGGAACAAAGGGACCAGTAGCTAAATCTGCAATTCCAGGAATTTGAGGAATGGATGAGGATTTATGAGGGCAATCCGAGAGTTTTCCGGACAATTTTTGTGACAATATTGTTGAACTTCTCACAATTCTTTTGTTACATAATAGCTGCATCGACATTGGCGCCTAATTCATCATTTAGCTCAGCTAACATTGAACGCTTTGCAGTCTTTTTTCCACACTCTGCACAGGACTCCATCGTTATTCACATCCCATCGTATCATCCCCAGGAGCATGTAAGATCAAGATACAGAGCCTTCTGTCCGCAAAAATATTCGGATGAAATATCTCGCAGGTGAACTTCATTTTTAGCGGTCTCAGAGGATAGTCCGGCGGAAAGATGAGCTTGGCTGGAAAAATTCCACCCTTAAAGCACGTTTCCTCTGGCCCCGTTATCAGCGATTCCCACTCAAAGAAGTTATCCTCACTCATTGGCCCAGCTTCTATGCGCTCCGGGCGATTGAGGGTGAGCTGTTTATACACTGCCATGAGACGTCTAAGGGCTGATCTAGTTATTCTGGTGGAGGAATATGAGCGGAGAGATAGATAAAAACTAGAAATTTATCTTCAGTTCGCAGTCTTCCATGAAAATTTCAATTTCACGTATTTTTTCGTAGATAATAACACTTTAACACACATTTCTTTCAATACGATGTTATTGTAGATACATTAAGCTTTCTCAAAAGCATAAAAGACACTTCCTGGACAGTCAGAATTTGAGAGTACCCATAAAGCTTAAACAAGTTTTTTGAAAATTTAAGAAAAAATTGTTTTTCGAATTTATGTAATCTGTAATTGTTAGTTATCATACTTATTGGCCCCGATAGGTTTTTTTCTTATTCTGGTCTAGAAATATCAAAGAAGTCACAATATGTCCAAGGAAGTAGAAAATCGAAAATTCACGATTTTTGTCCAAAAATATCTAAGCTCAAGAATTAATTAGGATCCTGCAAAAAATATCCTAGATTTGGACATCCTTATAGTTCGTAATTATCCAGAAGAATCGGGTTTTATCGATTCTAGAGAGTCTAAAAAAATTGATGTTTTCATTGGTACCCAATGTCCCAAAGGAGGCAAAGAGTTAAACAGAAAGGCCATCAAAAATGTCGTCACAAATACAATAACCGTGCCCAGCAGAATATTATCCGTCTCTCCAGCATCAATCGCAATAAAAGTCAGCGCTGGAGAGCCTCCATTTGGCTCCTGACCTCTACCAGCCACGAGATTCGGATGTGGTGGCGATGGTGCCGTGGCCTGAGCACTAAGTTCCGTTGGCAATTTCCCATGACGACTCTTCTCCATCTTTACCTTCTAATACGTTGGCAATTTGCCGGAGGGAATACCACAGCCGGCCATATCAACACATCCCGACGGCAGAGTCGCACTTGGCGGTCCACTGTCGTTGGTTATGATTGTCTGTCACCTCATAGGGTGGCGGAGCACTAAAATCCGCCTTGGACGGTGTCAAATCCTCAGAACTCATTCTCATGATACAAATAGTTTGTTTATCTTTTCGATAAAATGCAATTTAGATGGTTTTCTAAAAGAAAACCTTTAAAATTGAGAATAATGTCACTCCTTTTCCTAACTAATCAAATTTCGCCCTGACATTTTGTTTGTATTCAACCGTTTGGATACCGACGATTCCCGGAATCCCCACCTCGTTAACTATTACGTCGGTTTGGTCACAATTAGAACAACATAAATAAAATACTTACCTAATATAGTTCTTTCTGAGTTTCTCAATTTAGCGTTTATTTGTGTAGCTTCTGAGCTGTTTCACGGGGATTTTTTTTGAAAGCTGTTCCACGGGGTTCTTCTAGGAAAGCTGTTCCACAGGATTCTTCTTTGAGAATTGTTCCACGGGGCTCTTGGAAACTTCCTCTTGATTATGAAACGATGAATTCTGCCGGATACAGCCACCGTTAAACAAACAAACACTTCTGGGGCACTTTTTCGTCGCAATTATTTTCTATTGAAGCACAAAAAAACAAGAATTAATTGTCTTATTACTTAAGACATATATTATCTCATTGATTAATATACTTACTCTCTCAAAATTCACTTAAAACACTTGGAAATTCGCGTTTTTCTATTGCGCGTCTCTATGCGCCACATTTGCTGAAGAAAAACTGGCTTTGGTGATCCTCTACGCGACGTTCTCCCGAAACATCTTCGTTTCGCTAACGAGGAGGTAATTCGTGACGCTTCGTTTTTTCTTCGTATGAACCCGGACAACTCGCTTGACAGTGCGTATTACATCCTCACAAAAAATCCCAGATATAGTAATTAACCCGAGTAGGAATTGTAAAAGTAATTTCAAAATGTTGAATAAATTTTAAACGCCTTGAAATGATTTCTTAAAGGAAAAATTATAGTTTACGAATAAATATATTTATAGTATATATTAATTTAGGCAAAAATGTTCAGTACAAAGTTACATCCACAGACTGAAAAATTTAAACGTTCCATCTGTAGTCAATAATATTACAGATAGTATTTAGTATTAAATATTACAAAGAAGAAAAAGAGGAATAGTTCAACCAATGATTAATTATTGAAAAATTAATTGCAATTACTACCAAAAAATGCTTTCTTACTGTTTCTAATGGCATAAACATTCTTCTTTACGAAAACTATTTAAACTTCCGCCTATTTATATGATCGATTGTAATTCATTATTAAAAGTTCGTCTTTATTTCTTGTAAATTTCTATTCTTCCAGATTTAATTTCACACAGTCCGGTACGGGCAGCATAAGGTAATCTGGTACTCGGATTGTCTTATTTGCATACATTTTTTTCCGCAGCGATAAATAATAATTGAGAATTTACCATAATATTTTTTTGCAAAGAAAAATCAACTCAGAAAATAAAAATATCATTAGTATGAAATATAAACCTGTCTTCCAAGTTTAGAAATAAATTTACTTCAATATTTAAATTGAAAATTAGATAAGAACAAAATTTCTTTTAATTGTGGTAATCAAAAGAATCACTCGGTCGGTCTATGACATTTACACTTTACGTCTCATTTCTTGTCTCTGTCTTTTTCTCTGTGTATTTTGGAAGTGACAGACGCTCCAGAAGAACCAGCCAAAATATTTCCCAGTAAATAATAAAAGGTAAGTAATTATAATAGAAATTTATCATGAAGTCCCGTCTAAGATTAATGTGCATATAGTAGTGCAATTATTTTTCAACCTTCATGGTTTTATTGACGATAAAATCTCATGAAATGTTCGTGCTGAAATGGCGTCATCCATGGCGTCACTTTCAGTATGAAAATTACGCATCAACTTTCATTTTTCCTTTACACATTCTTGGTGACTCCTGCATTATCCTCCACATTCCTTCAGAAATTCTCCTTTCACTTCCACCAAATTCTTCTAGGAATGATAAGATATTGCTCCCACTAATGAGATCACTATCCCGGACAGTTTCTCCAAGATTTCTCCTCTCTCTTCCGCCACATTCGTCCAGGAACGACCAGATACAGTTTTTATTCATGAGGTGACTATCCCATACATTTTCTCCAGGATTTATCCTCTCTCTTCCACCACAATTGTCCAGGAATGACCAGATACTGCCTCCAGACATTATCCTCCAGGATTTCTCCTCTCTCTTCCTCCACAATTGTCCAGGAATGTGCAGATATTGCTTCCATTGATGAGATGACTATCCCGGACAGTTTTCTCCAAGATTTCTCCTCTCTCTTCCGCCACATTCGTCCAGGAATGACCAGATACAGTTTTTATTCATGAGATGACTATCCCATACATTTTCTCCAGGATTTATCCTGTCTCTTCCACCACAATTGTCCAGGAATGACCAGATACTGCCTCCAGACATTATCCTCCAGGATTTATCCTCTCTCTTCCTCCACAATTGTCCAGGAATGTGCAGATATTGCTTCCATTGATGAGATGACTATCCCGGACAGTTTTCTCCAAGATTTCTCCTCTCTCTTCCACCACATTCGTCCAGGAATGACCAGATACAGTTTTTATTCATGAGATGACTATCCCATACATTTTCTCCAGGATTTATCCTGTCTCTTCCACCACAATTGTCCAGGAATGACCAGATACTGCCTCCAGACATTATCCTCCAGGATTTATCCTCTCTCTTCCTCCACAATTGTCCAGGAATGTGCAGATATTGCTTCCATTGATGAGATGACTATCCCGGACAGTTTTCTCCAAGATTTCTCCTCTCTCTTCCACCACATTCGTCCAGGAATGACCAGATACAGTTTTTATTCATGAGATGACTATCCCAGACAATTTTTTCAAGATTTATCCTTTCTGTTCCACCACAATTGTCCAGGAATGACCAGATACTGCCTCCAGACATTATCCTCCAGGATTTCTCCTCTCTCTTCCTCCACAATTGTCCAGGAATGTGCAGATATTGCTTCCATTGATGAGATGACTATCCCGGACAGTTTTCTCCAAGATTTCTCCTCTTTCTTCCACCACATTCGTCCAGGAATGACCAGATACAGTTTTTATTCATGAGATGACTATCCCAGACAATTTTTTCAAGATTTATCCTTTCTGTTCCACGACATTCGTCCAGGAATGATCAGATACTGCCTTCAGACATTATTCCTCAGGATTTATCCTCTCTCTTCCACCACAATTGTCCAAGAATGACCAGATACTGCCTCCAGACATTATCCTCCAGAATTTCACCTCTCTCTTCCTCCACAATTGTCCAGGAATGTGCAGATATTGCTTCCATTGATGAGATGACTATCCCGGACAGTTTTCTCCAAGATTTCTCCTCTCTCTTCCACCACATTCGTCCAGGAATGACCAGATACAGTTTTTATTCATGAGATGACTATCCCAGACAATTTTTTCAAGATTTATCCTTTCTGTTCCACCACAATTGTCCAGGAATGACCAGATACTGCCTCCAGACATTATCCTCCAGGATTTCTCCTCTCTCTTCCTCCACAATTGTCCAGGAATGTGCAGATATTGCTTCCATTGATGAGATGACTATCCCGGACAGTTTTCTCCAAGATTTCTCCTCTCTCTTCCACCACATTCGTCCAGGAATGACCAGATACAGTTTTTATTCATGAGATGACTATCCCAGACAATTTTTTCAAGATTTATCCTTTCTGTTCCACGACATTCGTCCAGGAATGATCAGATACTGCCTTCAGACATTATTCCTCAGGATTTATCCTCTCTCTTCCACCACAATTGTCCAAGAATGACCA
The DNA here is from genome assembly GCF_024763615.1 of Phlebotomus papatasi. NCBI lineage: Eukaryota > Metazoa > Arthropoda > Insecta > Diptera > Psychodidae > Phlebotomus > Phlebotomus papatasi. The sequence continues at coordinate 14,348 of NW_026604684.1, forward strand.
GATACTGCCTCCAGACATTATCCTCCAGAATTTCACCTCTCTCTTCCTCCACAATTGTCCAGGAATGTGCAGATATTGCTTCCATTGATGAGATGACTATCCCGGACAGTTTTCTCCAAGATTTCTCCTCTCTCTTCCACCACATTCGTCCAGGAATGACCAGATACAGTTTTTATTCATGAGATGACTATCCCAGACAATTTTTTCAAGATTTATCCTTTCTGTTCCACCACAATTGTCCAGGAATGACCAGATACTGCCTCCAGACATTATCCTCCAGGATTTCTCCTCTCTCTTCCTCCACAATTGTCCAGGAATGTGCAGATATTGCTTCCATTGATGAGATGACTATCCCGGACAGTTTTCTCCAAGATTTCTCCTCTCTCTTCCACCACATTCGTCCAGGAATGACCAGATACAGTTTTTATTCATGAGATGACTATCCCAGACAATTTTTTCAAGATTTATCCTTTCTGTTCCACCACAATTGTCCAAGAATGACCAGATACTGCCTCCAGACATTATCCTCCAGGATTTCTCCTCTCTCTTCCTCCACAATTGTCCAGGAATGTGCAGATATTGCTTCCATTGATGAGATGACTATCCCGGACAGTTTTCTCCAAGATTTCTCCTCTCTCTTCCACCACATTCGTCCAGGAATGACCAGATACAGTTTTTATTCATGAGATGACTATCCCAGACATTTTCTCCAGAATTTCTCCTCTCCCTTCCTCCAAATTCATCCAGGAATGATCAGACACTGCTTCTGATTATTTATTATATACTTATAATCAGATACTGCTTATATTAGATGAGTTCATATATTCTGTCAGTAGAAGAGGTCGAAAGTTTGGAGTGGTATATCTCAGCTCCTGATGAACATAATTGGATGGATGAACTATTGTTGGAAAGCTTGGCTCATTAGCTTTTAGAATCTGGTATATGTAGTCTGCTATGAGTAAATCATGGTCATCCAGAACCATTTATGTCGAAGAAGACACTTTTTGCAACGTCTTTTTTGGCCATCTACTGCTGGGACCAGGAGTAACCCACAATTCTCGCACAAGGACTGTTTGTTAGAGGCACTCAAAAGGTACAATTTGTGGAAGAACTTTTTTTTTGGACATCTTACTTTTTTTTATTCATCCACTTTTACAAGAATTTTAACATTTTACACGCATAAAAAACTGACAGAAATCCTTCTATCTCATTTTCTGGACAAAAGAATGAAGATATCGACTTGGAATGTTCTAAGTACTCCCCCATAAG
>NW_026604685.1:0-15458 GCF_024763615.1 Phlebotomus papatasi
ACTTACTTATTGAAATTCTCATTCAATTTTGCTTATTTTCAATTCGAAATTTTGCACAAATCTAGCCTCAGGTTAGTTCTAAATGGAGTGCACAGTTTGAGACCCCTCTATCCCGTACTATTCGAGATAATCAACTTTAAAGATTTTAAACACTTATGAAATTCTCATTCAATTTGCTTATTTTCAATTGAAATTTTGCACAAATCTATCCTCAGGGGGGCTCTGAATGTGTGCACAGTTCGAGACCCCTCTATCCGTACTATTCGAGATAATTAACTTTAAAGATTTTCAACACTTATGAAATTCTCATTCAATTTTGCTTATTTTCAATTGAAATCTTGCACAAATCTATCCTCAGGGGGGCTCTAAATGGATGCATAGTTTGAGACCCCCTCTATCCCGTACTATTCGAGATAATCAACTTTAAAGATTTTAAAAATACTTATGAAATTCTCATTCAATTTTGCTTATTTTCAATTGAAATTTTGCACAAATCTAGCCTCAGGTTAGTTCTAAATGGGTGCACAGTTTGAGACCCCTCTATCCCGTACTACTAGAGATAATCAACTTTAAAGATTTTAAACACTTATGAAATTCTCATTCAATTTTGCTTATTTTCAATTGAAATTTTTGCCACAAATCTATCCTCAGGGGGGCTCTGAATGTGTGCACAGTTCGAGACCCCTCTATCCCGTACTATTCGAGATAATCAACTTTAAAGATTTTCAAACACTTTATGAAATTCTCATTCAGATTTTGCTTATTTTCAATGAAATCTTGCACAAATCTATCCTCAGGGGGGGCTCTAAATGGATGCATAGTTTGAGGACCCCTCTATCCCGTACTATTCGAGATAATCAACTTTAAAGATTTTAAAATACTTATGAAATTCTCATTCAATTTTGCTTATTTTTCAATTGAAATTTTTGCACAAATCTATCCTCATGGGGGCTCTAAATGGATGCATAGTTTGAGACCCCCTCTATCCCGTACTATTCGAGATAATCAACTTTAAAGATTTTCTCAAACACTTATGAAATTCTCATTCAATTTTGCTTATTTTCAATTGAAATTTTGCACAAATCTAGCCTCAGGGGGGCTCTAAATGGGTGCATAGTTTTGAGACCCCTCTATCCCGTACTATTCGAAATAATCAACTTTAAAGATTTTCAAACACTTATGAAATTCTCATTCAATTTTGCTTATTTTCAATTGAAATTTTGCACAAATCTAGCCTCAGGTTAGTTCTAAATGGGTGCATAGTTTGAGACCCCTCTATCCCGTACTATTCGAGATAATCAACTTTAAAGATTTTAAAACACTTATGAAATTCTCATTCAATTTTGCTTATTTTCATTGAAATTTTGCACAAATCTATCCTCATGGGGGCTCTAAATGGATGCATAGTTTGAGACCCCTCTATCCCGTACTATTCGAGATAATCAACTTTAAAGATTTTAAAATTACTTATGAATTCTCATTCAATTTTGCTTATTTTCAATTGAAATTTTGCACAAATCTATCCTCAGGGGGGCTCTGAATGGGTGCACAGTTTGAGACCCCTCTATCCCGTACTATTCGAGATAATCAACTTTAAAGATTTTCAAACACTTATGAAATTCTCATTCAATTTTGCTTATTTTCAATTGAAATTTTGCACAAATCTAGCCTCATGGGGGCTCTAAATGGATGCATAGTTTGAGACCCCTCTATCCCGTACTATTCGAGATAATCAACTTTAAAAGATTTTCAAACACTTATGAAATTCTCATTCAATTTTGCTTATTTTCAATTGAAATTTTGCACAAATCTATCCTCATGGGGGGTCTAAATGGATGCATAGTTTGAGACCCCTCTATCCCGTACTATTCGAGATAATCAACTTTAAAGATTTTAAAATACTTATGAAATTCTCATTCAATTTTGCTTATTTTCAATTGAAATTTTTGCACAAATCTATCCTCATGGGGGCTCTAAATGGATGCATAGTTTGAGACCCCTCTATCCCGTACTATTCGAAATAATCAACTTTAAAGATTTTCAAACACTTATGAAATTCTCATTCAATTTTGCTTATTTTCAATTGAAATTTTGCACAAATCTAGCCTCAGGTTAGTTCTAAATGGGTGCACAGTTTGAGACCCCTCTATCCCGTACTATTCGAGGATAATCAACTTTAAGATTTCAAACACTTATGAAATTCTCATTCAATTTTGCTTATTTTCAATTGAAAATCTTGCACAAATCTATCCTCAGGGGGGCTCTAAATGGATGCATAGTTTGAGACCCCTCTATCCCGTACTATTCGAGATAATCACTTTAAAGATTTTAAAATACTTATGAAATTCTCATTCAATTTTGCTTATTTTCAATTGAAATTTTGCACAAAATCTATCCTCATGGGGGCTCTAAATGGATGCATAGTTTGAGACCCCTCTATCCCGTACTATTCGAGATATATCAACTTTATAGATTTTTAAAATACTTATGAAATTCTCATTCAATTTTGCTTATTTTCAATTGAAATTTTGCACAAATCTATCCTCAGGGGGGCTCTGAATGGTGTGCACAGTTTGAGACCCCTCTATCCCGTACTATTCGAGATAATCAACTTAAAGATTTTCAAACACTTATGAAATTCTCATTCAATTTTGCTTATTTCAATTGAAATTTTGCACAAATCCTATCCTCATGGGGGGTCTAAATGGTATGCATAGTTTGAGACCCCTCTATCCCGTACTATTCGAGATAATCAACTTTAAAGATTTTTAAAATACTTATGAAATCTCATTCAATTTTTGCTTATTTTCAATTGAAAATTTTGCACAAATCTATCCTCATGGGGGCTCTAAATGGATGCATAGTTTGAGACCCCTCTATCCCGTACTATTCGAGATAATCAACTTTAAAGATTTTCAAACACTTATGAAATTCTCATTCAATTTTGCTTATTTTCAATTGAATTTTGCACAAATCTAGCCTCAGGTTAGTTCTAAATGGGTGCACAGTTTGAGACCCCTCTATCCCGTACTATTCGAGATAATCAACTTTAAAGATTTTAAAACACTTATGAAATTCTCATTCAATTTTGCTATTTTTCAATTGAAATTTTGCACAAATCTATCCTCAGGGGGGCTCTGAATGTGTGCACAGGTTCGAGACCCCTCTATCCCGTACTATTCGAGACTAATCAACTTTAAAGATTTTCAAACACTTATGAAATTCTCATTCAATTTTGCTTATTTTCAATTGAAATTTTGCACAAATCTATCCTCAGGGGGGCTCTGAATGGGTGCACAGTTTGAGACCCCTCTATCCCGTACTATTCGAGATAATCAACTTTAAAGATTTTCAAACACTTATGAAATTCTCATTCAATTTTGCTTATTTTCAATTGAAATTTTGCACAAATCTATCCTCATGGGGCTCTAAATGGATGCATAGTTTGAGACCCCTCTATCCCGTACTATTCGAGATAATCAACTTTAAAGATTTTCAAACACTTATGAAATTCTCATTCAATTTTGCTTATTTTCAATTGAAATTTTGCACAAATCTATCCTCATGGGGCTCTAAATGGATGCATAGTTTGAGACCCCTCTATCCCGTACTATTCGAGATAATCAACTTTAAAGATTTTAAAATACTTATGAAATTCTCATTCAATTTTGCTTATTTTCAATGAAATTTTGCACAAATCTAGCCTCAGGGGGGCTCTAAATGGGTGCAATAGTTTGAGACCCCTCTATCCCGTACTATTCGAAATAATCAACTTTAAAGATTTTCAAACACTTATGAAATTCTCATTCAATTTTGCTTATTTTCAATTGAAATTTTGCACAAATCTAGCCTCAGGTTAGTTCTAAATGGGTGCATAGTTTGAGACCGCTCTATCCCGTACTATTCGAGATAATCAACTTTAAAGGTTTTAAAACACTTATGAAATTCTCATTCAATTTTGCTTATTTTCAATTGAAATTTTGCACAAATCTATCCTCATGGGGGCTCTAAATGGATGCATAGTTTGAGACCCCTCTATCCCGTACTATTCGAGATAATCAACTTTAAAGATTTTAAAATACTTATGAAATTCTCATTCAATTTTGCTTATTTTCAATTGAAATTTTGCACAAATCTATCCTCAGGGGGGCTCTGAATGGGTGCACAGTTTGAGACCCCTCTATCCCGTACTATTCGAGATAATCAACTTTAAAGATTTTCAAACACTTATGAAATTCTCATTCAATTTTGATTATTTTCAATTGAAATTTTGCACAAATCTATCCTCATGGGGGCTCTAAATGGATGCATAGTTTGAGACCCCTCTATCCCGTACTATTCGAGATAATCAACTTTAAAGATTTTCAAACACTTATGAAATTCTCATTCAATTTTGCTTATTTTCAATTGAAATTTTGCACAAATCTATCCTCATGGGGGGTCTAAATGGATGCATAGTTTGAGACCCCTCTATCCCGTACTATTCGAGATAATCAACTTTAAAGATTTTAAAAATACTTATGAAATTCTCATTCAATTTTGCTTATTTTCAATTGAAATTTTGCACAAATCTATCCTCATGGGGGCTCTAAATGGATGCATAGTTTGAGACCCCTCTATCCCGTACTATTCGAAATAATCAACTTTAAAGATTTTCAAACACTTATGAAATTCTCATTCAATTTTGCTTATTTTCAATTGAAATTTTGCACAAATCTAGCCTCAGGTTAGTTCTAAATGGGTGCATAGTTTGAGACCCCTCTATCCCGTACTATTCGAGATAATCAACTTTAAGATTTTAAAATACTTATGAAATTCTCATTCAATTTTGCTTATTTTCAATTGAAATTTTGCACAAATCTATCCTCAGGAGGGCTCTGAATGGGTGCACAGTTTGAGACCCCTCTATCCCGTACTATTCGAGATAATCAACTTTAAAGATTTTCAAACACTTATGAAATTCTCATTCAATTTTGCTTATTTTCAATTGAAATTTTGCACAAATCTATCCTCATGGGGGCTCTAAATAGGTGCATAGTTTGAGACCCCTCTATCCCGTACTATTCGAGATAATCAACTCTAAAGGTTTTTTAAACACTTATGAAATTCTCATTCAATTTTGCTTATTTTCAATTGAAATTTTGCACAAATCTAGCCTAAGGGGGGCTCTAAATAGGTGCATAGTTTGAGACCCCTCTATCCCGTACTATTCGAGATAATTAACTTTACAAATTTTAAAACACTTATAAAATTCTCATTCAATTTTGCTTATTTTCAATTGAAATTTTGCACAAATCTAGCCTCAGGTTAGGTCTAAATGGGTGCACAGTTTGAGACCCCTCTATCCCGTACTATTCGAGATAATCAACTTTAAAGATTTTAAAAACACTTATGAAATTCTCATTCAATTTTTGCTTATTTTCAATTGAAATTTTGCACAAATCTATCCTCAGGGGGGCTCTGAATGTGTGCACAGTTCGAGAACCCCTCTATCCCGTACTATTCGAGATAATCAACTTTAAAGATTTTCAAACACTTATGAAATTCTCATTCAATTTTGCTTATTTTCAATTGAAATTTTGCACAAATCTATCCTCATGGGGGCTCTAAATGGATGCATAGTTTGAGACCCCTCTATCCCGTACTATTCGAGATAATCAACTTTAAAGATTTTCAAACACTTATGAAATTCTCATTCAATTTTGCTTATTTTCAATTGAAATTTTGCACAAATCTATCCTCATGGGGGCTCTAAATGGATGCATAGTTTGAGACCCCTCTATCCCGTACTATTCGAGATAATCAACTTTAAAGATTTTAAAATACTTATGAAATTCACATTCAATTTTGCTTATTTTCAATTGAAATTTTGCACAAATCTAGCCTCAGGTTAGTTCTAAATGGGTGCACAGTTTGAGACCCCTCTATCCCGTACTATTCGAGATAATCAACTTTAAAGATTTTAAAACACTTATGAAATTCTCATTCAATTTTGCTTATTTTCAATTGAAATTTTGCACAAATCTATCCTCAGGGGGGCTCTGAATGTGTGCACAGTTCGAGACCCCTCTATCCCGTACTATTCGAGATAATCAACTTTAAAGATTTTTCAAACACTTATGAAATTCTCATTCAATTTTGCTTATTTTCAATTGAAATCTTGCACAAATCTATCCTCAGGGGGGCTCTAAATGGATGCACAGTTTGAGACCCCTCTATCCCGTACTATTCGAGATAATCAACTTTAAAGATTTTAAAATACTTATGAAATTCTCATTCAATTTTGCTTATTTTCAATTGAAATTTTGCACAAATCTATCCTCAGGGGGGCTCTGAATGTGTGCACAGTTCGAGACCCCCTCTATCCCGTACTATTCGAGATAATCAACTTTAAAGATTTTCAAACACTTATGAAATTCTCATTCAATTTTGCTTATTTTCAATTGGAAATCTTGCACAAATCTATCCTCAGGGGGGCTTCTAAATGGATGCATAGTTTGAGACCCCTCTATCCCGTACTATTCGAGATAATCAACTTTAAAGATTTTCAAACACTTATGAAATTCTCATTCAATTTTGCTTATTTTCAATTGAAATTTTGCACAAATCTATCCTCAGGGGGGCTCTGAATGTGTGCACAGTTCGAGACCCCTCTATCCCGTACTATTCGAGATAATCAACTTTAAAGATTTTCAAACACTTATGAAATTCTCATTCAATTTTGCTTATTTTCAATTGAAATTTTGCACAAATCTATCCTCATGGGGGCTCTAAATGGATGCATAGTTTGAGACCCCTCTATCCCGTACTATTCGAGATAATCAACTTTAAAGATTTTCAAACACTTATGAAATTCTCATTCAATTTTGCTTATTTTCAATTGAAATTTTGCACAAATCTATCCTCATGGGGGCTCTAAATGGATGCATAGTTTGAGACCCCTCTATCCCGTACTATTCGAGATAATCAACTTTAAAGATTTTAAAATACTTATGAAATTCTCATTCAATTTTGCTTATTTTCAATTGAAATTTTGCACAAATCTAGCCTCAGGTTAGTTCTAAATGGGTGCACAGTTTGAGACCCCTCTATCCCGTACTATTCGAGATAATCAACTTTAAAGATTTTAAACACTTATGAAATTCTCATTCAATTTTGCTTATTTTCAATTGAAATTTTGCACAAATCTATCCTCAGGGGGGGCTCTGAATGTGTGCACAGTTCGAGACCCCTCTATCCCGTACTATTCGAGATAATCAACTTTAAAGATTTTCAAACACTTATGAAATTCTCATTCATTTTGCTTATTTTCAATTGAAATCTTGCACAAATCTATCCTCAGGGGGGGCTCTAAATGGATGCATAGTTTGAGACCCCTCTATCCCGTACTATTCGAGATAATCAACTTTACAAATTTTAAAACACTTATAAAATTCTCATTCAATTTTGCTTATTTTCAATTGAAATTTTGCACAAATCTATCCTCATGGGGGCTCTAAATGGATGCATAGTTTGAGACCCCTCTATCCCGTACTATTCGAGATAATCAACTTTAAAGATTTTAAAATACTTATGAAATTCTCATTCAATTTTGCTTATTTTCAATTGAAATTTTGCACAAATCTAGCCTCAGGGGGGCTCTAAATGGGTGCATAGTTTGAGACCCCTCTATCCCGTACTATTCGAAATAATTAACTTTAAAGATTTTCAAACACTTATGAAATTCTCATTCAATTTTGCTTATTTTCAATTGAAATTTTGCACAAATCTATCCTCATGGGGGCTCTACATGGATGCATAGTTTGAGACCCCTCTATCCCGTACTATTCGAGATAATCAACTTTAAAGATTTTCAAACACTTATGAAATTCTCATTCAATTTTGCTTATTTTCAATTGAAATTTTGCACAAATCTAGCCTCAGGGGGGCTCTAAATGGGTGCATAGTTTGAGACCCCTCTATCCCGTACTATTCGAAATAATCAACTTTAAAGATTTTCAAACACTTATGAAATTCTCATTCAATTTTGCTTATTTTCAATTGAAATTTTGCACAAATCTAGCCTCAGGTTAGTTCTAAATGGGTGCATAGTTTGAGACCCCTCTATCCCGTACTATTCGAGATAATCAACTTTAAAGATTTTAAAACACTTATGAAATTCTCATTCAATTTTGCTTATTTTCAATTGAAATTTTGCACAAATCTATCCTCATGGGGGCTCTAAATGGATGCATAGTTTGAGACCCCTCTATCCCGTACTATTCGAGATAATCAACTTTAAAGATTTTAAAATACTTATGAAATTCTCATTCAATTTTGCTTATTTTCAATTGAAATTTTGCACAAATCTATCCTCAGGGGGGCTCTGAATGGGTGCACAGTTTGAGACCCCTCTATCCCGTACTATTCGAGATAATCAACTTTAAAGATTTTCAAACACTTATGAAATTCTCATTCAATTTTGCTTATTTTCAATTGAAATTTTGCACAAATCTAGCCTCATGGGGGCTCTAAATGGATGCATAGTTTGAGACCCCTCTATCCCGTACTATTCGAGATAATCAACTTTACAAATTTTAAAACACTTATAAAATTCTCATTCAATTTTGCTTATTTTCAATTGAAATTTTGCACAAATCTATCCTCATGGGGGCTCTAAATGGATGCATAGTTTGAGACCCCTCTATCCCGTACTATTCGAGATAATCAACTTTAAAGATTTTAAAATACTTATGAAATTCTCATTCAATTTTGCTTATTTTCAATTGAAATTTTGCACAAATCTATCCTCATGGGGGCTCTAAATGGATGCATAGTTTGAGACCCCTCTATCCCGTACTATTCGAAATAATCAACTTTAAAGATTTTCAAACACTTATGAAATTCTCATTCAATTTTGCTTATTTTCAATTGAAATTTTGCACAAATCTAGCCTCAGGTTAGTTCTAAATGGGTGCACAGTTTGAGACCCCTCTATCCCGTACTATTCGAGATAATCAACTTTAAAGATTTTAAAACACTTATGAAATTCTCATTCAATTTTGCTTATTTTCAATTGAAATTTTGCACAAATCTATCCTCAGGGGGGCTCTGAATGTGTGCACAGTTCGAGACCCCTCTATCCCGTACTATTCGAGATAATCAACTTTAAAGATTTTCAAACACTTATGAAATTCTCATTCAATTTTGCTTATTTTCAATTGAAATCTTGCACAAATCTATCCTCAGGGGGGCTCTAAATGGATGCATAGTTTGAGACCCCTCTATCCCGTACTATTCGAGATAATCAACTTTACAAATTTTAAAACACTTATAAAATTCTCATTCAATTTTGCTTATTTTCAATTGAAATTTTGCACAAATCTATCCTCATGGGGGCTCTAAATGGATGCATAGTTTGAGACCCCTCTATCCCGTACTATTCGAGATAATCAACTTTAAAGATTTTAAAATACTTATGAAATTCTCATTCAATTTTGCTTATTTTCAATTGAAATTTTGCACAAATCTAGCCTCAGGGGGGCTCTAAATGGGTGCATAGTTTGAGACCCCTCTATCCCGTACTATTCGAAATAATTAACTTTAAAGATTTTCAAACACTTATGAAATTCTCATTCAATTTTGCTTATTTTCAATTGAAATTTTGCACAAATCTATCCTCAGGAGGGCTCTGAATGGGTGCACAGTTTGAGACCCCTCTATCCCGTACTATTCGAGATAATCAACTTTAAAGATTTTCAAACACTTATGAAATTCTCATTCAATTTTGCTTATTTTCAATTGAAATCTTGCACAAATCTATCCTCAGGGGGGCTCTAAATGGATGCATAGTTTGAGACCCCTCTATCCCGTACTATTCGAGATAATCAACTTTACAAATTTTAAAACACTTATAAAATTCTCATTCAATTTTGCTTATTTTCAATTGAAATTTTGCACAAATCTATCCTCATGGGGGCTCTAAATAGGTGCATAGTTTGAGACCCCTCTATCCTGTACTATTCGAGATAATCAACTTTACAAATTTTAAAACACTTATAAAATTCTCATTCAATTTTGCTTATTTTCAATTGAAATTTTGCACAAATCTATCCTCAGGGGGGCTCTGAATGTGTGCACAGTTCGAGACCCCTCTATCCCGTACTATTCGAGATAATCAACTTTAAAGATTTTCAAACACTTATGAAATTCTCATTCAATTTTGCTTATTTTCAATTGAAATTTTGCACAAATCTATCCTCATGGGGGCTCTAAATGGATGCATAGTTTGAGACCCCTCTATCCCGTACTATTCGAGATAATCAACTTTAAAGATTTTCAAACACTTATGAAATTCTCATTCAATTTTGCTTATTTTCAATTGAAATTTTGCACAAATCTATCCTCATGGGGGCTCTAAATGGATGCATAGTTTGAGACCCCTCTATCCCGTACTATTCGAGATAATCAACTTTAAATATTTTAAAATACTTATGAAATTCTCATTCAATTTTGCTTATTTTCAATTGAAATTTTGCACAAATCTAGCCTCAGGTTAGTTCTAAATGGGTGCACAGTTTGAGACCCCTCTATCCCGTACTATTCGAGATAATCAACTTTAAAGATTTTAAACACTTATGAAATTCTCATTCAATTTTGCTTATTTTCAATTGAAATTTTGCACAAATCTATCCTCAGGGGGGCTCTGAATGTGTGCACAGTTCGAGACCCCTCTATCCCGTACTATTCGAGATAATCAACTTTAAAGATTTTCAAACACTTATGAAATTCTCATTCAATTTTGCTTATTTTCAATTGAAATCTTGCACAAATCTATCCTCAGGGGGGCTCTAAATGGATGCATAGTTTGAGACCCCTCTATCCCGTACTATTCGAGATAATCAACTTTAAAGATTTTAAAATACTTATGAAATTCTCATTCAATTTTGCTTATTTTCAATTGAAATTTTGCACAAATCTAGCCTCAGGTTAGTTCTAAATGGGTGCACAGTTTGAGACCCCTCTATCCCGTACTATTCGAGATAATCAACTTTAAAGATTTTAAAACACTTATGAAATTCTCATTCAATTTTGCTTATTTTCAATTGAAATTTTGCACAAATCTATCCTCAGGGGGGCTCTGAATGTGTGCACAGTTCGAGACCCCTCTATCCCGTACTATTCGAGATAATCAACTTTAAAGATTTTCAAACACTTATGAAATTCTCATTCAATTTTGCTTATTTTCAATTGAAATCTTGCACAAATCTATCCTCAGGGGGGCTCTAAATGGATGCATAGTTTGAGACCCCTCTATCCCGTACTATTCGAGATAATCAACTTTAAAGATTTTAAAATACTTATGAAATTCTCATTCAATTTTGCTTATTTTCAATTGAAATTTTGCACAAATCTATCCTCATGGGGGCTCTAAATGGATGCATAGTTTGAGACCCCTCTATCCCGTACTATTCGAGATAATCAACTTTAAAGATTTTAAAATACTTATGAAATTCTGATTCAATTTTGCTTATTTTCAATTGAAATTTTGCACAAATCTATCCTCAGGGGGGCTCTGAATGGGTGCACAGTTTGAGACCCCTCTATCCCGTACTATTCGAGATAATCAACTTTAAAGATTTTCAAACACTTATGAAATTCTCATTCAATTTTGCTTATTTTCAATTGAAATTTTGCACAAATCTATCCTCATGGGGGCTCTAAATGGATGCATAGTTTGAGACCCCTCTATCCCGTACTATTCGAGATAATCAACTTTAAAGATTTTCAAACACTTATGAAATTCTCATTCAATTTTGCTTATTTTCAATTGAAATTTTGCACAAATCTAGCCTCAGGGGGGCTCTAAATGGGTGCATAGTTTGAGACCCCTCTATCCCGTACTATTCGAAATAATCAACTTTAAAGATTTTCAAACACTTATGAAATTCTCATTCAATTTTGCTTATTTTCAATTGAAATTTTGCACAAATCTAGCCTCAGGTTAGTTCTAAATGGGTGCATAGTTTGAGACCCCTCTATCCCGTACTATTCGAGATAATCAACTTTAAAGATTTTAAAACACTTATGAAATTCTCATTCAATTTTGCTTATTTTCAATTGAAATTTTGCACAAATCTATCCTCATGGGGGCTCTAAATGGATGCATAGTTTGAGACCCCTCTATCCCGTACTATTCGAGATAATCAACTTTAAAGATTTTAAAATACTTATGAAATTCTCATTCAATTTTGCTTATTTTCAATTGAAATTTTGCACAAATCTATCCTCAGGGGGGCTCTGAATGGGTGCACAGTTTGAGACCCCTCTATCCCGTACTATTCGAGATAATCAACTTTAAAGATTTTCAAACACTTATGAAATTCTCATTCAATTTTGCTTATTTTCAATTGAAATTTTGCACAAATCTAGCCTCATGGGGGCTCTAAATGGATGCATAGTTTGAGACCCCTCTATCCCGTACTATTCGAGATAATCAACTTTAAAGATTTTCAAACACTTATGAAATTCTCATTCAATTTTGCTTATTTTCAATTGAAATTTTGCACAAATCTATCCTCATGGGGGGTCTAAATGGATGCATAGTTTGAGACCCCTCTATCCCGTACTATTCGAGATAATCAACTTTAAAGATTTTAAAATACTTATGAAATTCTCATTCAATTTTGCTTATTTTCAATTGAAATTTTGCACAAATCTATCCTCATGGGGGCTCTAAATGGATGCATAGTTTGAGACCCCTCTATCCCGTACTATTCGAAATAATCAACTTTAAAGATTTTCAAACACTTATGAAATTCTCATTCAATTTTGCTTATTTTCAATTGAAATTTTGCACAAATCTAGCCTCAGGTTAGTTCTAAATGGGTGCACAGTTTGAGACCCCTCTATCCCGTACTATTCGAGATAATCAACTTTAAAGATTTTAAAACACTTATGAAATTCTCATTCAATTTTGCTTATTTTCAATTGAAATTTTGCACAAATCTATCCTCAGGGGGGCTCTGAATGTGTGCACAGTTCGAGACCCCTCTATCCCGTACTATTCGAGATAATCAACTTTAAAGATTTTCAAACACTTATGAAATTCTCATTCAATTTTGCTTATTTTCAATTGAAATCTTGCACAAATCTATCCTCAGGGGGGCTCTAAATGGATGCATAGTTTGAGACCCCTCTATCCCGTACTATTCGAGATAATCAACTTTAAAGATTTTAAAATACTTATGAAATTCTCATTCAATTTTGCTTATTTTCAATTGAAATTTTGCACAAATCTATCCTCATGGGGGCTCTAAATGGATGCATAGTTTGAGACCCCTCTATCCCGTACTATTCGAGATAATCAACTTTAAAGATTTTAAAATACTTATGAAATTCTCATTCAATTTTGCTTATTTTCAATTGAAATTTTGCACAAATCTATCCTCAGGGGGGCTCTGAATGGGTGCACAGTTTGAGACCCCTCTATCCCGTACTATTCGAGATAATCAACTTTAAAGATTTTCAAACACTTATGAAATTCTCATTCAATTTTGCTTATTTTCAATTGAAATTTTGCACAAATCTATCCTCATGGGGGGTCTAAATGGATGCATAGTTTGAGACCCCTCTATCCCGTACTATTCGAGATAATCAACTTTAAAGATTTTAAAATACTTATGAAATCTCATTCAATTTTGCTTATTTTCAATTGAAATTTTGCACAAATCTATCCTCATGGGGGCTCTAAATGGATGCATAGTTTGAGACCCCTCTATCCCGTACTATTCGAGATAATCAACTTTAAAGATTTTAAAACACTTATGAAATTCTCATTCAATTTTGCTTATTTTCAATTGAAATCTTGCACAAATCTATCCTCAGGGGGGCTCTAAATGGATGCATAGTTTGAGACCCCTCTATCCCGTACTATTCGAGATAATCAACTTTAAAGATTTTAAAATACTTATGAAATTCTCATTCAATTTTGCTTATTTTCAATTGAAATTTTGCACAAATCTATCCTCATGGGGGCTCTAAATGGATGCATAGTTTGAGACCCCTCTATCCCGTACTATTCGAGATAATCAACTTTAAAGATTTTAAAATACTTATGAAATTCTGATTCAATTTTGCTTATTTTCAATTGAAATTTTGCACAAATCTATCCTCAGGGGGGCTCTGAATGGGTGCACAGTTTGAGACCCCTCTATCCCGTACTATTCGAGATAATCAACTTTAAAGATTTTCAAACACTTATGAAATTCTCATTCAATTTTGCTTATTTTCAATTGAAATTTTGCACAAATCTATCCTCATGGGGGCTCTAAATGGATGCATAGTTTGAGACCCCTCTATCCCGTACTATTCGAGATAATCAACTTTAAAGATTTTCAAACACTTATGAAATTCTCATTCAATTTTGCTTATTTTCAATTGAAATTTTGCACAAATCTAGCCTCAGGGGGGCTCTAAATGGGTGCATAGTTTGAGACCCCTCTATCCCGTACTATTCGAAATAATCAACTTTAAAGATTTTCAAACACTTATGAAATTCTCATTCAATTTTGCTTATTTTCAATTGAAATTTTGCACAAATCTAGCCTCAGGTTAGTTCTAAATGGGTGCACAGTTTGAGACCCCTCTATCCCGTACTATTCGAGATAATCAACTTTAAAGATTTTAAAACACTTATGAAATTCTCATTCAATTTTGCTTATTTTCAATTGAAATTTTGCACAAATCTATCCTCAGGGGGGCTCTGAATGGATGCATAGTTTGAGACCCCTCTATCCCGTACTATTCGAGATAATCAACTTTAAAGATTTTAAAATACTTATGAAATTCTCATTCAATTTTGCTTATTTTCAATTGAAATTTTGCACAAATCTAGCCTCAGGGGGGCTCTAAATGGGTGCATAGTTTGAGACCCCTCTATCCCGTACTATTCGAAATAATCAACTTTAAAGATTTTCAAACACTTATGAAATTCTCATTCAATTTTGCTTATTTTCAATTGAAATTTTGCACAAATCTAGCCTCAGGTTAGTTCTAAATGGGTGCATAGTTTGAGACCCCTCTATCCCGTACTATTCGAGATAATCAACTTTAAAGATTTTAAAGCACTTATGAAATTCTCATTCAATTTTGCTTATTTTCAATTGAAATTTTGCACAAATCTATCCTCATGGGGGCTCTAAATGGATGCATAGTTTGAGACCCCTCTATCCCGTACTATTCGAGATAATCAACTTTAAAGATTTTAAAATACTTATGAAATTCTCATTCAATTTTGCTTATTTTCAATTGAAATTTTGCACAAATCTATCCTCAGGGGGGCTCTGAATGGGTGCACAGTTTGAGACCCCTCTATCCCGTACTATTCGAGATAATCAACTTTAAAGATTTTCAAACACTTATGAAATTCTCATTCAATTTTGATTATTTTCAATTGAAATTTTGCACAAATCTATCCT